>NW_022900913.1:27488671-27500957 GCF_012274545.1 Fukomys damarensis | reverse complement strand
TCCTCCCGCCGCTTCCCCGCGCCCGCTGGCCCGCTGGCCCTCGGCCGTGCTCACTCACTCACTGTCCGGGACACCTTCAACTCCTGATTGAGCCATTGGCAGAGGATCTCGGACATGCTCGCCCGCGGCTCAGACAGCAAGCAAGTGCTAGGAACTCGCCGGCAACAGGCCCAGGCTCGCGTCCTTCGGTTTCCCAGGGCAACCCGTTGCTAAGGAAGCGTACCCAGACAGGCTAGGTGACAGACTCCACGAAGAGGGAACGCCGGAGCTCAGCCACGGGGGACAGAAATTGTCGCCTGCCCCCTGCTGGCGCGTAAGAACTGAGCATGCGTAAACTCAGGAGGCTGCCAGCGTCTGGCAGCAATTATCAATATTTTTTGAAAACATTGCCTATTATTTTAATTATAAATCCTTATTTCTCTTGGGTAAATAATGAAGCTTGGACCGTAAAGAGCTGTTCTGACATCACAAACTGGTGAATAAAGTGGTGCTGTCTACTGAAATGAATTTTAAAATCGACCTGGTTCTTTAAAATATTAATCGCAACACTTTTCATAATTGGGACTCTATCGATAAAGTACAAGCTTTGCCATCAGATAAGCCTTGGTTCTGATGTCTGATTTTCATCTGATTAGCTGACTTCCTTTTGACTTCGGAAAAGCTACTTGACCTGCCTTAACCTCAGCTTCCTTATCTGCAGGACGAGGACATCAATATTTGTGTTACAGAGTTGTGAGCGTTAGATGAACAAAACAAAACAAAACTAAAAAACCCCACAGTAATTCCTGGCTCATAGTAGAAGCTAAACACATTTCTTTTCTCTAAGGTTATGTGAATTTTTGCATTTTGTTACTGCTTGGCTGAGTTTTGAATAGCATAGAGTTGCTTATATTTTAAAACTTTTTGAGGCAATTATTTCAAATAGCTGCTTTGACTTTTGGACTAATTAAATATTTATTCATACTTCATAGGCAGATTTTTAAAATCTTATTTGTTCTCCCACATATGCCTTCTGCTCATTTCTTCATTTCCTCTCTCCTCATCTTACATTATTTTCTTACCATTTCTCAGGGTGTTTTATTATGACTTTGCTCATTTGATATTCAGTTTTGCGACAGCTGTTGCCCACCAACCATTCTGGGCGTCCTTGTCTCTCCCTCTATTTCCCATCCTGTGCAACTGATACAATTCCTTTTCCCAAAGCCCTACCCTATTCCTCCACACAAACATTGCCACGTATCCCACTAGAGCAGTGTGCACCATTACCCAGTTCAGGTGACTCCTTCACTGTTAATGAGGCTCCTTCTGTAGTTCATGTAGAAGCTTCACATAAAACAGAATAAAATAAACTTGAATAGACTATCGCAGGGGCCATTGTACATAATAAGGAATAGCACATCTTTATACCTATGGGTGATTTAGAAGGAGGAAGAGAACATTTTTGCTTCATCTATATGCTTATGCATTGTGTGTGTGATTACATGTAGTATGTGCGGTTACATGTGGAACATAAATAGGTGCATATATATTTATATATTTCTTTTTTGCTATTCATTTGTTTTAATTTATTAGTACATTTTTTTTTGTCTTGAGTTCATTGGTACATTTTAGGTATACAGTATGGTTATATTCATCATGGGGATCTTGTACCTTTACATGACAGGTGGTCTTGGTTCTCATTTTTTCCCCACACCCCTGTCCTCCATTCACCCCCCCCTCCTCCCTATTTAAAAAACATTTTATTTCCATTTTTAAATTTTCTCATATTTTTTCTTTTCCCTTATTTCCTTTCCCCTGCCCTTCCCACTTCCCCTTCACCTTTAGGACTTTTCTTCCTATTACACATTGTCAATTATACCATTAGGATCTTATGTACAATTATAGTTTTTCACACCAGAGAAACTATTCGGTATTTACACATGTGTGATTTATTTATTTCACTTAAGAGTATATTCTCAATGTGCATCCATTTTCCTATGAATCACTCTAATTTCTCAATCTTTATGGCTAATATTCCATTTTATAGAAAAACCACATCTTCTTTATCCAGTCTCCGAGGGGCAAATGGGCTGTTTCCAAGTTTTAGCTATTATGAACTGTGCTGCTATAAACATAGGTGTGCAAATAGTTCATGTCTTTGATACATAATAATCAGTCATCTTGGGTGATTTGGTACATTTAGGGGCTTTTTGGCTATTTCCAAGATTTAGCTATTACAAACTGTGCTGCTATAAAGAAGGGTACACATATATCACTGTGGTTTGATGCTTTTAATTCCTTTGGGAAGATACCATGAAGGACTGTAGCTGGGTCAAATGGGACTTCTAGTGTTAGTTTTGTTAGGAAACTCCACACTGATTTCCAAAATGGTTGCACCAATCTACACTTCTACCAATAGTGGAGAAGGGTTTCTTTCTAGGCCCACTAGCATTAATTATCAGTTGATTTATTGATAGTAGCTATTCTTTCTGGATTACATGGACTGTCAGCATTGTTTTTATTTGTATGATTCAAATGACCAGTGATGATGAACATTGCTTCATATATTTATTTGCTGTGTGTGTTCATCTCAGATGCTCATTTTTTATTGGGTCTCTAAATTTTGAGGGTTGATCTTTTCAGTTCTTCATATATGTTCTAGATATTAGTCTTTTTTCTGAGAAGCAGCTGGCAAAATTTTTTTCCCACTCTGTTGGTTGTCCCTTCATTCTGTTGGTGATTTGTTTTGCTCTGAAAAACACTTTTTTAAAAGATGGAACTTCAGTTGTTGATTCTTTTTTTAAAATTGAGTTTATTGGTACATGTTAGGTATACAGTACAGTTACATTCATTGCTGGGATCTTGTACCTTTACATGACAGGTCTTGGTTCTCATTTTTTCCCATTGTCCCTGCCCTCCCTTCATTCCCTCCTCCCCTCCCCATTTACAAACATTTTATTTCCATTTTTTCATTTTCTCATATTTTTTCCTTTCCCTTTTTCCCTTTCCCCTACCCTTTCACTTTCCCTATACTGTTAGCACTTTTCATCCTAATTCACATTGTTAATTATCTCATTAGGATCTTGTGTACTATTATGGTTTTTCACACCAGAGAAACTATTCGGTATTTACACGTGTGACTTATTTATTGTACTTAGGAGTATATCCTCAAAATGTATCCATTTTTCTATGAATGACTCTAATCTCTCATTCTTTATGGCTGAGTAGTATTCCATTTTATAGAAAAACCACATCTTCTTTATCCAGTTTCCAACTGATGGGCAAATGGGCTGTTTCCATGTTTTAGCTATTACAAACTGTGCCGCTATAAACATAGGTGCACATATATCACTGTGATATCATTATGCATAACAAATTTGTAGAGTAAAAACATACTGTGAAGTAAAAGTAAAGAATGAAATAACAAATAGGAAGAAAAGGGCTAAAGGTGTAGGGAAAGTGGGAAGGGTACGGGAAAGGTAGTAAGGGAAAAGAAAAAAATATGAGAAAGTGAAAAAATGGAAATAAAGTATTTTGTAAATGGGGAGGAGAGGAGGGGGTGAAGGGAGGGCAGGGACAAGGGAAAAAAAATGAGAACCAAGACCTGTCAAAGTAGATCAAAGATCTAAATACTAAAACAGAAACACCAAATCCTCTGGAAAAAGACTGGTGGAATGTTTGAAGACACATGTGTAGGAAAAGACTTTACCACGTGACACTTTGTCCCACGTTGAATTATATTTTCAGGGAATGACTTATCTTTCCATCTTCTTAAAAAATAAATTTAGATATTTGGGGAAATACTTTTACAGCTTCCATGGAGATTACAACCTTTCACTGAGTTTGCACTTTGTCTTCTACAGAACCCATACCCATCAAATTCACCTGCAAAATTCCACAATATAGAAAAGTATCATCTATACTATGTTAAATCTCCAAGGAGAAAAGGTTTACCTTCAGATTATATGTCTCTGGGAGATTGCCGAATTTTTGTACTATTAACATGGTTGCCTAAATTATGAATTGTGTCAAGAATTCACATTCAGTGATAGCTCAGTGACGCCACTGCCTGCCTCATAAGTGCAAGGTCCAGAGTTAGATCTCAAGGTTAAAAAAAAAAAAGAAAGACAGAAGGAATTTACATTCAAAATAAGGTCTATATTTGCTTCTGGATACTAGCAATTTCCATACTATATTCTTAAATATCTGATCTGAGTGTCTAAATTATTTAATCATTTAGAGGTTTGAGAAGACTAGATTGAGCTGTATGAAAAAAGAATCCAGACATATAAATGAAGCATGTTTTCTTAATTATCATCCACTCTATCTCACTACTTAATAAAAGGTCTACATTAGTTGATTCTAAATCACACAGATGTGGGCAATATAATGTGTGATGGAATTATAATAAAAATTCATCTGTTTGTTAAGAAATTTGCTATGTCTAATATTTGCAAAGTAGAACTCAATGCTAAATTCTATTAACTTGATATGTCTACTAGATGGATCTCTTTTTAGATTAAAATCTTCTTAAATTAAGCTTATCAAATGATTCCTATTAAATATACTTAGGATATTCCCAAAGTCAAAGCAGGATTTTTAATAACTACCAGCAAAGTAATAATTTTAATATATATTAAAAGAGTAGTGATGTGATGACTAATAATATACTAAGTTCTATTACTTTCAAAGTATTTTATTTTATCAGTCAGGTAGAAATTTTATTCTGACAAAATCTTCATGAGGACAAGTCTACAAATATATATTTTTTCAGTCAAAACAATGGAAATGTTCTGAACCAAGAAGTCAATTCCAAAGAAAGGTTTACATATGCTAGTCTGTGCTAGCTATTAGCAAAGTCAAAATCATCTTCTCCAATATATGGATACATAGGCAAATAAGTAGATAGGTAGATACATAGATAGATCAATGATCAATTAATTGATTCATATACAGGCATGTATATACAATTGCCTAAAGACTAAAAGAGAGGGGTGGGTTTATAGCTCACTAGTGAAACACTTGCCTAGTATGTGCAAGGACCTAGGTTAGATTTCCAGCTCTTAAAAAAAAGATCTTAATAAGGCAATTATATCATGCAAAATATATCTTAAGTTTCAGAGTAGTAAATAAAAGAAGTGAAAAGAGGAAATATTCATTTGTAGTGAAAATGCATTACCATTTGAAGGACAGCTGTTTATACTATAAGCAGAATAGACAACCATTATGAAAAGTCTCTTAAACTATAAAGCCAGTGCATTTTATCTCCAAACGTTGCTTTTATTTGAGTTTTTAGTATTTAAAAATCAGAAGCTCCCTATTAACATGAACAACACTGGAGACTTAACAGATCACACCTTACACTATTTCACTTGCATCATGGTTATCAGCATCTTAAAAGAAACCAGCAAGAATGGAAGGCAATAACTGATAGATAGACCTGAGTGTAGATAGCTCTAAATATCCTTATGTTCTGTATGTGTGGACTCAACCAATTGCAGATCAAAAATACTTAGAAAAAATCAGTAAATTTTTAATGTGTTACCAGAGTGAATTTCAGCATTTAAAATATTTCACTTTGCTCTCTTTCAATTAGTATAATTTCCACTATTATTCTTATCTTTGTGCCTATATATACAATGTTTTACTTTGTTTTTTCTCTCTGACTTCTTCCAAGTTATTTTCTTCATCTTTGGTTCTCTGCACTTTGAGTATGACATACCAATGCCAAGAAGTTTTAGAATATAGATTTATCTTACTTGTTGTTCTCTAAACTTCCCAGATCTATGAATAGTTTGATGTTTGCTATTACTAATGCAAAGTTCCTTCTGCTTTTTTGGGTTTTCCAATGCATGCTTTACACCTTTTGAAATTTTCTAACAGTTCTTGAATGCTATGTTCCATTTTTATTGATCTGTCTTCACTGATCCATTCCTTGGCCATGTTCAGACTACTGAAGAGCACATAAAAGCGTTTTCTTTTTCTACTACAGAGATTTAAATTTCTACCATTTCATTTTGATTCCTGGAGATTTCATATGGCTTATATTACCCATCTCTCTCTCTTTCTCTTTCTTTTTCTTTCTTTCTTTCTTTCTTTCTTTCTTTCTTTCTTTCTTTCTTTCTTTCTTTCTTTCTTTCTTTCTTTCTCCCCCTTCATACCATGGATCAAATTCTGGACATTGTGCTTGAAAACAAGCAACAGAACCACTGAACTATGTCCCCAGCACACACATCCATTTCTTAAATTTAGTTTATTAGTATATGGGTATGTACACAATGCTTACATTTCTTGTGGGAAATTGGTCTGTGTACATAATGTATCTAAATTCCTTTTTTCATCCCCTTTCCTTTCTCTTCCTCCCTCCCTTCTGCATTTCTTGTTCCAACCCCCTTTTTTGTACAAATACCAGCTCAACTATCCGTCTATTCTTATGGTTCTACTTCTTTTGTTAGAAGCTTTAACCTTCTAATCAAAGGAAGAAGTTCAGCATTGCAAATGCAAGATAATATAGACCTCAAAGCAAGTGGTATGGAGCAGAAGCAGTGTCAAAAAAGCACAGCGCATAATGTTTTTACAGCTCCTATAATTCCTAGAAGTTTCAAGTCAACTAGTTGTCCAGATATAGTCAATTTTATGGTAAAGGACTGGAAAAGACTGGTAGTGAAGGATTCCAAATCCATAGATATTGTCATGACCCTTTTCATACTATTATCTTATAAAGTTTTGCCAGATTACTGCTGCAAGCTCTGCATAAGTGCTTTCCTAAAAAAATGTCCATATCTTACTCATTGTTTTAGTAGTGAAGGTGTCATGGAAAGTGAAAAATTGAAACTATCTGTTGTAAAGTTTACTGCATTCCTTCTGAGGATTACAGTTTACCATATTGGTGTATATAGTGGTTCATTATATCAATACAAGCAGAAGTATATAATATACTCATAACACTTTCAACAGCAATAGGAAAATCATAGCATATGGTATCTTAAACTGGAAATCTCTTTACTCAGTGCACATAAACAAATAATTTTTGAATAAATCTTGGAATTATTACATAATACTGACTTGAACTTGTTACTCTATGAAAATGGAACTACCTTAATTTATAGATATTAAAGCTCTACAGCACCCAAGAGATGTGTTAGTAAAGAACCCTAGAAATAACTTAGGAAATCAAGAACCTCAATGAATGACCAGTAGAGCTGATGTAAAAGGTACTCTGAGTTCATACAAATTTAGTAGATCACAGAAAATGAAATGAAAATGACAATAATATGTAAGTTCAATAGTTTAGCAAATCTTTCTTTTAGAATGAATGTCTTTAGTACCAGCTGTCTGTAAAATCTGCAGAGGCCTAAGAGTGAGTCTCCATGATCTACACCATTTGAAATGCAATTCAGAATTGCGCTGTAGTCATTTTCAACCTATGCTTGCAAGAATGATGGTTGAACTATAACTGTCACTCAAAAATATAAAGCATTCTTAATGTTTTCACAAGATGTTTTTTAAAAATTGAAACATATCTTCCAAATATAAGCTATCAGGCTTATCTTTTATCCATTTGTAGCATGCCATAGAATATTTCTGTATAAATATTCTGTTAGAGCCTCCCCTAAGGGTACATTTTTATTAGTAAATCTGAAAAGAAAGAATCCTCTCTTCAGATAAATTTCTTTGAATTATCCCTTAAAATTTCTTCTATGTTTTTTACCTCAGAGGATGACTTGGCCATTTTGCTGGTCTCCTAACTCCAAAACACATTCCAAGGCAACCAAAATACCCTCACTTTCCTCATGCCTATGTTCAATCCCTGACCAATTCCTGTTGGAACTACCTCTCCTTCATCCTTTGCATCTATTTCTTCTTTCATCTAAATTGATTCTTTATCTTTTTATGATACATACATATTTCAATTCTGGCAATTTTAACAACTTAATTCAAGAGCATCTTTACATATTGTAGTACCTTTTCATTACTGTAACAAAAACAATTCCTTAAACTCATGGAACACATGCTATTATCTTTGTTTCCTTGTAGCAAAGCACCTAATAAACAGTAGGCACACAATAAATATTGAAAGAACGAAGGTCAACTTATCAAAAAACATTTGGAAACTATGAAACAGATACTACTGTTCAAAAACAATCCATTATACTTTTAGTCATTATGGGTTAAAGTCACTTTGTTTTATAATCAAAGTAAATAAACTATACCAATAAGATGGCAGCTGCCTGAGACAAAATAGATACAGAATTTTGGAACGAGAGTAGTGAGCATTATCAATTATTTCATAGAGTAGAAAAGAGTCACAGAATATGGTCGTCCAAGAATGTGACTTTGGCTTGGCTTTTGTTAATCATGAGATAAAGTATAGATGGCAATGAAAGGAAGAATAACTGTATTATGTGGCTAATGAATAGAGGAGAAATGAAGATAATGTTTCACATATTCTTTATTGAAAAACCATCTGGGAAAAAATAGAGGTGGCAAAACCTAGACAGATTAATATCAATGGGGCATTTTTAAAGGATGGTTAAAAACTTGACTAAATTTGTAGAGAAGGGAAACTGAATAGAAAAAGAGAAAGGACTTCCTACTCATCTCAACTCCTAAGAAGACAGATCATCTCCAAATTTGGATAGTATATACATAAATTACCTTGAATTTTTATAGTGAAAGAATTTGTACATCATTCAAGTAAAGAGATACCGGATTCAAATGCAGAGATGCTACATAACACCAGAGGGCTACCTGACAGAGTGGAGAAGGTGTGGGCTTTGAAATCAAATGTATCTGTCTTACAGTTTGACTCTGACAGTTATTGCCTGTTTAACCTTTAGTAGCTACTAATACCTCTTGTCTTTAGTTTCTCTATATACTTTATATAGTGCATAGGTGATGCTCAAAAGGCAGTAACTATTATATTAAGCTTTATGTTTATTCCCTTAAATATGAAAATTAATTTCAGACTAGTTTTAGAATCCAGAATATAAAAAGTCATAATTGATTTTATTTTAGTTACTTTGTTATTTGATGAAGCTGCAAGAGAAAAAGTAAATATTTTCAACGTTAATGTTCCTCAAAGGACCATCTAAACAAAGTCATTTAGAACTTGAAATTGTGGCAATTTCTCTAAGCTCCTAAATTGGATTGTCTCTTTTGTGTGAGTTTAGGACAACTACAAACTTAGTAGAAACACAATCCCTTCAAAACTCCTCTAACTTCTGACAGCAACTTCTTTCTCCCAAAGTGTCTTCAGTTTTGATAACTCACTAGAAAGACTCACAGAGGAGCTCAGTGGAAACTATTCTACCTATTCTGGATTATTGGAAGGAGAGAATATATAGATTCAAAGCAGTTACAATAAGATGTGCATGGAGCAGAACCCTGGACAGTACCAACCACAGTGCTTCCATTGACCTCTCTGGGGAGGCAGGAGGTGTTGCTTTTTTGGCATCACTGTGGGATAATACATATGAAATATGGCCAACCATTGAAGCACACTAGAGTACTTCTGTTCAGATTTTAAACTGGGGGTCTGTTATGTAGGAATAATCGATTCATATAGTTGGTTTTAATCTCCAGAAAGAGTGATAGCATGTGATTCCTAAGCTACACTGACAGTCTTTCTGATGTGGCAAGGCTCCAAACAAAATGATAGTTTTAGACTATCCAGTGGAAGCCAAGGTACACATATAAAAACACATTCCTATCACCTCTCATGAGCATACGTGAAAGATCACTAAAAGATTACTGTTTGGCGGGGGGATAAACTTAAATTCTTTATTAAATGTGGCTGCATGATGCTTCTTTATACTAGATGATATAACCAAGTTAGAAATGTCTGCCTAGCTTCTGAGCATTTGAAGGTGAAAATTAAATAGCATATGAGTGGCCTGATCCCATATTCAGTTCTCATGTTCTCCTGATGTTTTCCGGTAAAGCTGCCCTAAGCATCTATTACCTGTAAATAACTGTCTAGGCACTTGGAGAAAAGTTAGCAGAGCTTTTTAACTATGCAGGAACCCAAAGGCCAATAGACTGCATTTATGTGTGTTGGATAGTTAGAGAAGTATCACTGCTTTCAAGATAAGAGGATTTAACTTCACATTTTAGATTCCTCATATGGGTTAGAGGTTTAAAGTCCTTCTTTTCCTGCTTACAAATTAAAAAATGATTGCAATAATATAATTAGTAATTAAACTAAAATAAATCATCCCAAAGAAACAGAGGGAATTCAGAAGTTATCTGAAAGTAGACAGCTATAATGGGATATTTAATTTGTCTTCATCTCCAGCCACCATTCTAATTTCCTTGAGGCTTTCTTGTCTTTCTTATTCCAGAATTTCAAGTCAGCCTATTTTAACCTAATCACATGAACATCTTTTAGTTTTCTCCTTTCTGTTTTCACTTTTCGAGGTGAAAAGGTGGAAAGTAGTATATGGCCAAAGAATAAATATGCTAAGCAACATTAGTTAGACTTGTTAATGAGAAAAAAGTCATATAAATCAACTGTGAAGGACTTACATACCCCCCCAAATAATGCAGAAACATATCAAACAGCTCTAAAATAAATAGATGTTAAGTAATGGAGATAGTGCCTTCAACTGGAGTTTCAAAAATGACCCAGAAATATTACTCACATTTGAGATTTTAATATTTCTATCTGTGTGGTGGCTTAATAGGCCTTTCTGAATGGTAAACTATTCTTAGTTTTTTTTTTCCTATGTTGTACTTGTGGGTGATTTAAATTCTATGCCTTTGGTAAAGATGATGGTAAAAATTTTGCAGGTTTCAGTGATGCAATCAGCCCTCTGGAGCCTGTGTGCCATAGATTTGATACCAGTGGCTTAGAATATTTACTTAGACATTTATTTCTATATTTCAAATTACTCTAAATCTTATCAGTGTAAGAAACACATCAACTACCTCACATTTTCTATGAGTAAGAAATCCAAGCACCAATTAGCTGATTTCTCTGCTTCAGGGTCTTTTGTCAGACCATAATCAAAACATTAAAGAAGTTGTGGTTGCAATTTAAGACTCATCTGGGGAAGAATCCACTTCCAGGAGTAACTGCTTGGTTATTGGAAAAATTCAGCTCAAGTAGCTTTTGACTGGGGCATATGGCTGGAGACCACCCTTAGTCTCTTGTCATCAGAGCAAGCATTTGAGAAAAGCCAGAGAGGCTGTATATGAGATAAAAGCCACAGTTTCTTACAACCTAGTCTTAGCAATGGCATCTCATTACCTAATTTACACATTAGAAGCAAGTTACTAAATTCAGACCACATATAGATAGAGGAGATTATAAGAGAGTGAAAAGGTGAGGTAGCAGTACTCACTGGGAACTGTATTAGAGGCTACTCACCAAAACAAATAATATCCAAGGTGATGGGTCAGGCTGTTTCTGTAAAGTATCAAATATTTGCATATGCTTGTTAATGATGGAATACAGACAAGGCTAGGGCATTGTACTTGTAGTGTATATAGGAGAGACACATATGCTTTTAAACATACCAGTTATGAAACAAACAAATGTATTGTTCTATAATTGAGCCAATGGCAGTCCACTTCACTTCAGCATGATTGTGGGCAGCACAGACTGCAAATTGAATCAGCATTTCTTTCTAAGAAAGTACTTTTGAAGCGTTTATGTAAGCACTTGGTTGAACCCCCAGAGTATAGTACCTTGTCAAATGAAAATACACTTTTAATGATTTTTGATTGATTCACTGTTAATTGGTATCCATATAATTTACATAATTAAAGTGGGAGTTGAAAACACATCTAGAAGGCATCCACCCAAGTGGCATTTAAGAAGAGCTTTTCAGCAATGTGTACCAAATTTTCTATTTTAAGGAGAGTAGGGAAGGCTGTGTTTGCTAGCCTTTTGTCATTCCACTCTCTACTGAACTCCTTTATATCAGGGGCCATCTGTTGTCCAGTAAGGAGAAACTCTTCATCTTGTTCACAGTAAATTTTTACCTTCTCACAGTCTAATCTTTTTCCCAATTTCTTGTTTACTTTCTTTTCCTAATTCAGCGTTTTTCAAATCCTTTGCCCCTTTATCTATTTCACAATAATCTTGCAAATCTACTTACCAATTTTGAGTATTTAAATTATAAAAGCAGTTTTAATAAAAAAATTTTAATTTATATTTCCCTCATTAAGAATTTATTATAAGCCGGGAGTGGTGGTGCACGCCTGTATTCCCAGCACTTGGGAGGCTGAGGCAGGAGGATTGCTATGAGTTCAAGACCTGCCTGGGATACTTAGTGAGTTCCAGGACAGTCTACTACGTAGT
>NW_022900913.1:27468013-27488327 GCF_012274545.1 Fukomys damarensis | reverse complement strand
CTACATAGTGAGTTCCAGGACAGTCTCAACTACGTAGTGAGACCCTGTCTCAAAAAAACCAAAAAAAAAAAAAAAGAATTATAAACATAATTTATATGGTTATAAATATTTAAGGTTGCTCACTTAGGTTCAAAGTTATAAGTACTTAAGGTTATTTTCTACTTTGTCTTTTATGACAAGTATTTAATTGACTTTCAAGTAATAGGCAAGTAAAGGTAGGCTTTATCAGTAAAGGACTTATTATTTTGGAGATTAAAAGATATCAAAGCATAGGTCAAAATGTTATAAAATGAAAATAGTTTCTATGACAGCATTATAGAAATCTTACGATTATGTTTGCAATAATCAACCATTTTGTTACAAACTATTTTTTACATTTTAAAGGAACAAGAAAAAAAGTTTTAGGCTTTTCAAGTATTCATCTCAGTTTACATAATATATAGTTGCAGGGAATCTTTATTTTCAATGAATGACATCTGTATTATATATAATAATAATTATATAGATATTATTATATATAATATACATTATGTATTATATTATAACGTAATAAATGCCTTCACTAAATTTCCAATTTTTAACCTTGCATTAATTAGCTTTCTCTCACTTTGATAAAGTACCTAAAATAGGCAATTTAAAAGGTAGAATATTTTATTTTGATTCATGGGTTAGTGGTTTCAGTCCATGGTGATTTAGTTGGTCCTGCTGCCCCGGACCTGGATCATGACGTGGAGTGCATAGTGAAACAAAGCTGCTCATCTCATGGCAAGCAGAAGCAGGGTGGGGTCAAGGTTCTGACATCTCCTTCAAGGGCACCCCCCATGAACTAATTTGTTTCCTTAAGATCTCAGTCCCTAAAATTTGTACCACCTCCCAAGAGCACATCACCCTTTGGGGAGCATTCCAGATCAACTCTAATATTGATGTTTGAGATATTCAAGTTATCTTTAAATATTATATAGAATTTTGCCGCAAAATTTGCATATTGACCATAGAAATCTTGAAACAAATTATAGAATTAGCCAGGGATTTAGCTCAGTGGTTCTGCGGCCTGCTTTGCAGCAGAAGTTCCTGAGTTTGATGCCTGGTACAATAAAAAAAAAAAAATCATAGATTTAAATTTCATAGTCCTTATTATCATGTCAAATTTCAACATCAATGTTTCTTCTCTTTTGGTGAATATGTGAGAGAATTTAAAAAAAAATTTTTTTCTCCCTGAGTTTATTGGTACCTTTTAGGTATACAGTACAGTAACATTCATCATTGGGATCTTGTACCTTTACATGACAGGTCTTGGTTCTCATTTTTTCCCCATACCCCAGCCCTCCCTTCACCCCCTCCACCCTTCCCTATTTACACAAACTTTATTTCCATTTTTTCATTTTCTCAGATGTTTTTCTTTTCCCTTATTTCCTTTATGGCACACTGAGCTATTTGCCACTTCTCATCATAAACATAAAGTGTTTGAGAAAAAATAATTAATAAAATATAACCATTTAAAAAACAAAATAAACTCAGTGAAAGAAAGGGTTGTTTCTTGGTCTATGTCATATGTTAAAATTAAAGTCATCTAAGACAAAGCCACAGACATAGGTGGGAGTAGTCTAAGAAGAGAGCATTTAGATAAGACAAAGATGCAAGTAGCTAGGTGATAAGGTTCTAAACTTGTACCAATTGGAAGACCTTAGCACTGAGCACAAAGCCAGTAACTTTAAAGTGCTCCCTCAAGTGTAAGATAGCTCTTTTCACTATCCTGGAGAAATTCTCAAAACCTTAGGTAATTTGTAAGGTTTTAGAGAGCTTGAAGTATGGCTAATGTCATCCAAAAAAAATACTCTAGATTTAGGCATTAGTATGCATCAGATTTGAATTTGTATAATCTCAGTGATATCAAAAATGCTAACATAAAAACAAGACGATGGCATCAAAAAACACCTGGGCAATTATTTCTGCAGGAAACCTTTCGATAAGTAAGATTAAACTTTTTCTCCTTTGATGATGAGTGGGCCAAATCAAATTTAAAGTACTTAGGTAGAAATTAGCAAGCAAAGAGAATCAAAATAAAAAGAATTGAAAGTCCAAAAGCTAAATATTAGGAGACTTCAATAATAAAATAAGTGTGAGTAAAGAGAATTAAAAGATGTGAAAAGAAAACATAGCACTACAGTAAGAAAATAGGACAGCAGAATAAAAGAACAGTCATATAGAAACAAGAGTAAAACAGATATACAAGTGAATGCATAATTTTCAAAGTTTCAAAACTATGGAAGTATATACATAAAATACTACATAAGTAGTTAATTTTAAGACTGATCTAAAATTATAACCATGATATAGCTTAAAGAAGTAAAAAGGTAGAAATTTGAAAAATGTTTCTTTAACATAAGCCTATGGATTGTTCTTAAAATTTATTATATTCTTTATTTCTGTCTGCTTGACTAAAATTTTCTTAAGAGGTGAGTTAAATATTCCCAAATGACTATAGATTTCTTTATTTTTTAAAAAATAACTAATATTTCAGTAAAACTCTAGATTGCCAGTAACTTATTCTGTGAGTGTTCTACAAAACAAGCAAACATTTCTAATAAATTTTAACTTGATAAACAAATGATGTTTTGCAGTATGAGTAGGATGTGACACCAAAATCACATGATTACAACTGAGCCACTGGTTCTTCTCACTCTCACTCTCTCTCTCTCTCTCTCTCTCTCTCTCTCTCTCTCTCTATTTAGGGTAATAGTCTCTCAACAGCAACAGACTATGGAGGAGATTTTGTAGGCAGAGGAATACCTTAATTCAAATGAGATTAGGGAGTTGTATAAAATGTGGGAAACAGTACAAAATTTTGTAGAAAAGCACCACCCAAATAAGGATGTGGTAGTGCATGCAATGAATCAGTTATCAGTTTAAGAACAGAGCAATGTCACATTTCTGCAAAACTCCTTAAAAGGAGTCTAAATCAAGTGTCATTGGATAGGTCCCTTGTTAAAGTTGCACAAAGAGTAAAAATTTCCAGGTGCCCTGTACTCTTTGCTGGCTGGGTGTCTAGTCCAAGTTAGGGGAGCTATGAGTCTGGGCAGTACAGAGTCAATTGTGCTGCAGTGTTTGATCAGTTGAACCTTCTGGGTCTCTGGTAGCTTGGAGCCAGGTGAAGCCTCTGTCACAATCTACCTTGAAGGACCTGGAATCATCTTCTGTCTCGAGTGCTTTGGGGAAGAAATAGGGGTAAACGAAGATCATCTTTACCTTTTACTCTGAACCTCATGAAGAAATTATAGAAAGCAGGCTTATGTTCCTAAGAAGAGCAGTGAGCTCAGAGGAGAGTAACACAGAGTTTTGGGGATGTGCTTTGATTTGTCTACATCAATGGCACTTCCTCTATCATGATCAATTATATCAATGGGCTGCTAGTTTAACTCACAGGGAAACTGAAGTCACCCTGTAAGAGATGTCATGGAGAAAGTCAACGCTATAACAGGTACTTTACAGGACACCAGTTGAAACCTGTGACAAGTGGAGCAGATGCTTGTGTAACATTAAGAATATAGTAATGGACATGTGGGTGCTATTGAACATTTAAAAGAAAGCTTGGAACAATTAATAAGCTAACTGTGGAGTCAATATTTCATTGAAAAACTCAGGAAGGGAAGTATTTTTGTTACAAGTCTGAGTGTAAATGACCTCGATAATGGTGCTATGGCAGAGGGCCAGTGCTTTCTACCTATCTCACTTCTCACGGACTATGATCTACAGGACGGTAGAAAAAAGCAAGTCCAGAACTGTATCTAAGGTTTGATTAGGAGACTGAAGACATGCTCTAGCTCCATGCTTTTCATCAGCTCCCTCTGAGACCTCAGCAATGAACAAGTTCATCTTGGGGAGGATTTCAACAGAAAGATTTCCAGAAGGAGCCGGTCAGATGCTGAAACAAAAAGGGGCTTTGGAAGAATTGACCGAAAAACGTAATGAAGCCACAGAAACAAGAAGTGGTTTCAGATTTGATGAAGTGGAAGCTTCAGGAAATAGAGAGATATGCACAAAAAGCGATCTGGAAGAAAGACATCCGGATCAATTGGGACTGATGCCCTTACAGCTACAGGAGAATGGTGCCAACCCCTGAGTTAGTTTAACATCAAACTCAAAACAGAAGATGTTGCCCTTCAATCTTACAGCATGGCTAGAACCTGAAGTGTGACGTTAAATGGAAGAACGGCAAGAATTCTTCACTTATTTCTGCATTGTGCATTTCTGAAGTATTAACATCTTTGTCTGCTATTTGTCTCCAGTTTTTAGTGCAATCTTTTACACATTAAGATTTCTTTCTGCTCCTCAGTGGACAGTTTTTGAGTTGCTTATTTAATTACTTTTATAATCATGATTCCATTGGGCCAGTAGATGGCAGTTATTTTGTTAGTGACAGTGAAATTCATTCTGCATAATAACTCTCGTCTTTTGTCTGCTTCATACCGACAAAGGTTTTTAAGGGTAAGTGTGGGTTAATTTATTTTTCTTTATATTTTGTATTTTCTTTATTATTTTGTATTATATAATAATACAGTATTATAATCATTTTATATGAATATTTTTGGCTTGAAGTACAAATCATCTAAATTTGCATTATTTACTATGTGAAAAAGTGCTTTGGATTACAAGCATGTTTCCTGGAAAGGATTTAATTAGACACAGGACAGGTAACTGGGGGATGAGAGTCCTCTAAATAGGCAAATGCCGCATTGCATTTGGGAGGTCAGAGTCATCTCACTCTTCTGGACCTGGATTAGTTAATATGTGAAATGAAGATTTTTGGATGAAAATTTGTACCTAGATCATCTTTCTGGGATTTTGCTTTCTTGGGTGCTTGGTTGAGCCAAAAATGTACTTGATACAAAATTTGACTTTTAGACTTCTTTTATAATATGAACCACTAAGTCTTCTTTGGAACTGGGAAACTACGAAACATGGGAAGTCATACTCAAACAATGAATAAAATTAGTATTATTGTCACTTTTAGCAACAGCAGTATAACTAGCAGTAGTGCTAAATTTAGAGTTAAATAGATTCTCAGGGTACTATTATTTATTCTACTTTTAAAATTTTACTCATATATGTTCACAAAATGTATAGCATTTGGATCATTTTTATGACTAAATTTCTAACATCAAAAATAAATAACTTTCCTCTTTCCATGGTGCTTATTATCAGGAAATGTTATGACCTTTTTCTAGGGCATTTCATAGAAGTTGCTGCTCATTGCTAAATATCCTAGGGCAAACTGGCTAGCAACCTACTTGTTAAATCAATACTGCGCTCACTTCTTCAAGGAAATTCTGGTTGAAGGAGAAGTAAGGCATGCTTTCTTATTTGTCTGACAAGTGGCAAAAAAAGAGGAAATCCATTTTCCTTTTCATGATTAGAGAAAAAGGCCACAGTACATTTTTGCTCAAAGTGTTGAAAAATCTTCTCGTAGCTTTATTTTTTTCCTCCTTATCACAGTGGGAGAAAGATGACTGGTAACTGGAATTAGGACCTCAGAGGAATCTCTTGTTCTATCTTTTCTCGTTGTAAACCAGTAGATCTCAAAATATCAAACTCTGTCTGGGAATCTATATAGTGAAAAATATTTTCCTAATAATACTAAGCTGTCAATTTTCTTTTTCACTCTCCTTCTCCTGTGCATATACTGTGAACTTTCCCTCAAGATATGCAACATATAATACCACAACATTTATAATGCAGAGACAGATACGAGAATCATCTGTTTTCTTTTGATCCAAAGGTTAAAGACATTTGCAAAAATGTAAAAGGACACCAGTCTTCTCTTAAAATAATTTTTTATTTGAAAAAATATTTTATAAGCCTCTCTAATTAAAAAGTCATGTATTATTTTATGTTAAATTAATAATAAAAATTTAAATCTTCAATTTCTGATGTGGTAAATGCTCATAGATAATAATTTACTTAGAGAAAGGTTTGTTCTAATGTTTAAGAGTGTAAAGAAGCCTTGGGAGCAACATTTACAAAACTCTGTGGCAAGTAGTCCTTCCCATATGTATATGAATTACACAGGTGAGCATGGTGGTGGACAGTTATTTTTCTTCTTTTTATTGAGTTTATTGGTACAATCTAGGTCTACAATACAGTTACATTCATTACTGGGATCCTGTATCTTCACGACAGGTCTTGGTTCTCATTTTTTCCCCTTGTCCCTGCCCTCCCCTCACCCCCTTTTCCCCTCCCCATTAACAAACTCTTTATTTCCATTTTTTCATTTTCTCATATGTTTTCTTTTCCCTTATTTCCTTGCCCCTACCCTTCCCCCTTTCCCTACACTTTTAGCCCTTCTCTTCCTATTGGTGGACAATTGTAATTCCAACACTCTGTGAGGTTGATCAGGAGGACTGCAAATTCAAGTCTAACCTGGAAAACTTAGAGACCTACCAAAACCCTGTCTCAAAAATTGAAAAAAAAAAAAAGGCAATAGAATTAATGATGTAGGTCAGTGGGAAGACTCTAGCTTCAAACCGAAATACCAAGTATTATTTTCCTTTTTTAAAAAATGGGCTGGAGATATAGCTCAGTGCAAAGACTCTGATTCAAACCCATGCATGAAAAAAAAGGGCGAGGATAGAAGTGATTAAAATTCATAGAAAAGGACCAGAGGACTTAAATGCTTACTTAGCCCAGAAGAGGATAAAGCACTTGGAAAATATGTTCTAATGTCAATTGTTAATGCATAACATTAATGAAAAATTGTTCAATTCAAAGCCATACATAAGATTAGGCTGAAAATAATAAACTAAAGGAAGAGTTAGGGAGTCAGGGAGCTGACAGTACTCTGGATATTTAATACTCATGAAGTGCTTTCTCCATGATTTTAAATATGGTATTTGATTAATGCCTAGTGACTTATATGTCTTAAATGTTTGGGGTTGGCATATACAATGTTTTTGTGTATGCGGCATAAAGTTCACTGTTTGGAAAATATTGTCATCCAGTCCTATATGGGAATGCCAGCATGGACTTTAGAGAATTAAAGCAGAATTCCAGAATCAGGCTACCTGGGTTTTGCAGTTAATTTCCCTGTGTATTAGTATCCTCATCTATAAAATGGGCTTGATATCAAGAGCAATGACTATAGTTTTGCTATGAAGATATAAAATTTCTATTTACTAATGTCTAATAAATGCTTAGCACTGTGCTTGGCCCTTGGTATGTAAATGTTTCATTAATAAATAAGCATCACCATAGCTGCCCTGCTAGGTGTCCTGGGACAGGAAAGACTTGGACTAGGGAGCAAACATATAATATTGGGAGTAGATTGGAGGAAGTTACTAAATAGAGCAAAAGACACACCAGACTTTGGAGTTACAATGAGTTTAGAGACAACTCTCACCCACGGCTATCAAAGCTCAACAAGATGAGAAGGCATTAGAATGAAGGGGGAAATGGAATCAGTCCAATCAACCTCTCATGAGCAATGTGATCTTCATTCAAGATCTGAAGGGGACTTTGCGCATACAAGCTGACTTGTCCTTTGAACCACCATTCACCTCTCAAGCTTTAAAAAGGACTACTTTGATTTGGTATAGCATGTTCCAATTGCACAGATAAGACACAACTATTTCACATGCCTAGATCCATTCAAAAGGGTGTTCTAAGGCCATAAAACTAGTTTGGAAATATTTTGATGTAGAGAGAAAGCAAGAAATTAGAGAACATGTTGTGCCACATTTTTTTTTCATAGGGAAAAGGCAATTAATATTTGAAAGAAGGAACTTCTATTTCTTCTGGCATTTATATTAATCTGTTCTAATAGCATTGAAGAATGCAAACTGCTTTTGAAAGCACTCTTGCTAACTACTTCATAATATGTAAGTGCTAATTAAATGTACTATTTATTTACTAATCTTGTTCAATAATTAGGCCTGATTAGCACATGTTAAAATTTATAATGTAATTCATGGTTTGGCACATACAATTGAATAACTTTTCTATATAACAAAGACTTTTCACTATTGTGCATTCAGAAGTAAATGACAGTTTTAATATTTCATGGACTGATAATTTAATTTCCTACAATTATACATGTCATAATAGCTAAACTTTAGAGTTACAGTAAAAATTCCTTTGTTTCTCTAAAGCTGCAGTTGAGTTAGAGGAGAGTATTTCCTGAATGCAAAGTGCCCTATTATTTTTTATAATGAAATGTAAGATTAAGTCAACATTCTTTACACACTGTATAAGTCAAGAATCAGAGGAATAAATTTCTGGCAAAAGGTTAATTTTTTGGTATAGTGAACTTCACATAGTAGGAATCCAATAGATGTGCTGATAATGAAGCAGCGTAGAGGGTCAGTGTTTCAAAAGTTCCAAAATAGTTCCCTCAGATACTATATAATGGGACCCTGATTCTATGTACCAGGAGGTAGATTTTCTTCTCTCTGTTCCTCTTGAAGAATGATAGAAAAATGTAGGCAAATACATATATTGCTTTTGTTGAGAAATTAACTTGAATTTTTGTACTTTTAATGTGGTTATCTCTGCTGAGAGGTTATGAAGCATTTTGTACATATTTTTGAGGCAGCCTCTACCCCAAAAGATAAGGTCACAACTATCCATGCTCCTTGGTTCATTTTAAAGAACACATTTACAAAGAATTAAATAATGTATTCATAAAACCCAAGGAGACTGTTAAAGTAGTTCTGGTGGATTGGTTTATTTTGAGGAGATTTCAAATGATAACGTTGTACAATTTCTGCCCTTTCAGTCAGTCAAACCATTTCAAGCAGCAACTTGCAAAAGCCAAGGCATGATGGAGAAACTTGGTGGTCAAGCTCAGTAAGAACTTGAATGAGCTAATGACTACATCACACGCAGCCCAGGGCTCTGCACACTCAGTAATCAATCAAAGAATAGGGGAGTTTTTTTAGAAAGTAAAGCCTGAGCCAGCAGTTGGGCCTTCTGCTCCTTCCTTTCTGTCCTGTCCAATTGTCCTCCCACCTTTCTTCTCCTTGCTTTGAAGGTGTTCATTTATTCATTCAGCAAATATTTACTTAATACTTGCTGTATGGCTCACACTGTTTTAGGATCATGACAGGCCCTGGAAAAGACCAAGAGTCACAAAACCACCCTTTGTGTAACCATACATGTCTTCCCTACATGACTTAGATCTTAGACATGACTTCTTTGCTCATCTCCACGAGGAAAGCCTCAAAGAAATGGATTATTTAATAGGGACAGTGTCTTGGGCTGTTTCTGATGAGGTTGAGTAAGTAATTCATAAGTACAGAGGCATTTGTAGGAAAATGGGTACACCTCGTGACATAATGTTAAATGAAACGTCGGACTCACAAACTTAAATATTGCATGTTTTCTCTTACATGATATACCTACAATATAAATAAGTTCAAGAACAAAAAAGACAGTAGGAAACAAGGAGCTATATCTTTTGCAAAAGGGAAAGGGACCAAGAGATGGGAGGGGACAACGACAGGTTAAGATGTGTTATGTACTTGTACCGATTCCACACAAGGAATGTGATCATTATGTACTGCAAATGTGAACTAATAAAAGAGCAGAAATTTGTTTCTCCCAGTTATAGAGGCTGAGAAGCTCAACATTAAGGTGCTGGCGGGTTCAGATCTGGTGAAGGGCCCAATGTCCTGCTTCCAACATAGTGCCTTGTAGCTGCATCCTCTGAAAGAGAGGAATGCTGTATACTCAAGTGGAGTAAGGCAAAAGGACAGAAAAAGTACCTGAACTTTCTTCCTCCAGAACTGTTTAAAGCCGTCAGAAATAGTTTCCAGAGTCACTTTTGTAAAGGCCCCCCTACTTTATGTAACCTTATGGATATAGTTTAAGCATGAATTTAGAAGGAGACACATTTGAATCAAAGCAGACAGGTAGATGAAATTTTATATGGGGCAGAGTTAGAAATTTCATGGGCATATCTTTTGGGAAAATGTCTGAAGGAAAGGAGGGTTGCAGGGCAACATAAACCTTGAGATAGGAGCATGCTTAGAAAATGAGTGGAACCTCCAAAGAGGTGATGTAATAGGAACAGGAAGATTTATGGGGATCTCATTTGACTTTTTTTTTTTTTTTTGGTTTTTTGAGATAGGGTCTCACTATGTAGTTGAGCCTGACCCAGAACTCACTATGTAGCCCAGGCTGGTCTTGAACTCACAGCGATCCTCCTGCCTCAGCCTCCCGGGTGCTGGGATTACAGCTGTGCACCACCACACCCAGCCTCATTTGACTCATTTTAATAGAAGTATGGAATTTGCAAAGAGATGGGACTCCCTCAGAACAAAATGGCACTTTCTGAATCCTGGTAGCGATGGTCACCTGAAGGGTGGTCTTACGGAAAGCTCTTTCTTGACCTTTGCTGAGAATGCTTCATTGACAAATAGATATCTACAAATTCCATGAGACCTAAGCAGCAAAACATTTTGGTCTTCAAAGAATTTTGACTATCAAGGCTCTGGCACCTATAACTGAGCTGCAAAGGGGAGATTGGAAAAAGAACAGATGAGTTGCCAGATGGTCTTCTCACCACCTAATAAATAAAGGTCTTCCCAGTGTGGAATAATGGGGGTGGAATAACATCACACAAACAAGACTGTTCCTGTACTCTGCCTTTTTCTCTTCTTGAGACTGAGTCTTTGTGAGGAGAGGAGATTATAAAACATTTGGTTAGCTTTGTGATTCTGACTTCTGGGAGTATTTGTAATTCACTTTCTTTGTTAGAAACTCCAGAGAATTTTCAAGCTTCTCACAGTAGGACTTTCTCTTCCCTACCTAAGAATGCTGGAGCATCCATAAAAGAGAAATGGTAGTATAGCATGTTCGGGAAGAGAAGGTTGAGGCTTTTTTCCCCACAACCTCACCCCAACCGCAACATACACAGTCCAGAAGAGGGCAGAAGAATTTGTTCTCTCCAGCTGCAGTGAATTGGGAAGAAGTGACTGAGTGGATCACAGACCTGGAGTGTTCCATCCACCCATTTGAGGAAGACACAAATTTTTCACATGCCTGAGCCTGGAGAACAGAGATATCCCTCCAGTGCAGTGAAGACACAGTGGAGAAAGACAGCAGGGACAGATGCCAATGGCTGTGGACCAATCATGGCAAAGTAACACAGGAGCAAACGCTTAAGAGACACTCAGGAGAAAAAGGGGGGAGCAAAATGAAAGGAAGTTCTGAGTTTATTTAGTTCATACCAGAAGCAACTGATACAAATTCCATTCACCCTTGGTTTGCTACTATTAGGTGAACTGTGATTTTAAATAAGATATTAAAGTTTCAGTCTTCGAGTATGTGATCTGAAAGATGAAATTATGTGCATTATTTTATAGTGGTAATTATTTATATTATTATTAAGTAGTGACGTCACCCCACTGTAGCTCTATTTCTGTTTCTGTGCCTTGTTTTCTGGCAAAACACCTTTAATAGTGATTAACATTTAGCTTGGCAATTTTAGGCATTCAGTAAACATCTTATTGTTTGACTGTTAGTCATCGTGTATTTTAATTGTGAGAATCTCCTTTGGGCATCCCCACACATTGGCCAGAGGAGACAAGTGCCCTCTGGTTAAGAAGAATAAACCATTAGTAGTCTCACCATTACAGTCTCACTGCACAACTCCAGTAGGGGTATGGGGTCCAGGGCTCACAGCTACTCTGACAACCTGGATACCTTTGCTTCCATAATTTTTGGACACATATTTTATATTTGTCACCATTATTTTAATTCTTTCCTAATGATTTTAATAGAGAAGCTATAATTTAATTTAATAATTTATGTAACCCTTCTTCTTTAGACAATTAGTATCTTTACACAAATGGGCTATTAGAATGCAATGAGACAAACATTCTCAGGCACAAATATTTCTTTTTATGTTAAATTGTTGCTTTAGGATGAATTGTCAGAAAATCAAACAGCATGGACATTCTCAAAGCTCTTAATGCTCTGCTAAAAATTGTCTTCCAGAGAGGTCAATCTTGATTTACTCTCCCATTATCCCGTTAACTGTGAGGGAGAAAATATTTTTTAAAAATATTTTTATTGGTACATTTTAGATATACAATACAGTTACATTCATCATTAGGATCTTGCACCTTTACATGACATATCTTCGTTCTTATTTTTTCCCAATTTCTCTAGCCTACCTTCCCCCCTCCACCCTTCCTTATTTATAAAAAATTTGTTTCCATTTTTTCCTTTTCTCTTACTTTTTCTCTTTCCTTTTTACCTTTCCCCTAACCCTCCTATTTGCCCAATACCTTTAGATATTTTCTTCCTATTACAAAATATCAATTATACATTTTGAGCCTTATTTACACATTTAGTTTATCACACCAGAGAAAGTATTTGGCATTTACACATGAGTGTCATATTAATTTCACTTAAGAGTATGTGCTCAATGTGCATGCACTTTGCTATAAATGCTTCTAATTTCTCATTTTCTATCGCTAAGTAGAGAATTATTTTATATAAGTAATCACATCTGTTTTATCCAGTCTCCAGTTGATGGGCAATTGGACTGTTTTATCTATTACAAACTGTGCCACTATAAACATGAGCGAGCATATATCACTGTGGTATGATACCTTTAACTCTTTTGGGAAGATACACTGCAGAGGGATAGCTGAGTCAAATGGGACTTCTAATCCTAATTTTCCATACCGATTTCCACAGTGGTTGTACCAGTCTGCACTACTACCAACAATGAAGAAGGGTTCCTTTCTCCCCACACTCCTGCCAGCACTTATTACTGGTTGATTTCTTGGTAGCAGCCATTCTTTCCGAGGTGAAGTGGAATCACGGTGTTGTTTTCATCTGCCCCTCTCTGATGACCGGTGATGTTGAACATTTTTTTCAGATATTTACTTTTTGCTTTTACCTCTTTGTCTGTGGTCTGATTATTTTGAGTTCTTTATATATTCTAGATAACAGACCTTTGTCTGAGGAACAACTGGTAATTTTTTTCCCACATTGTAGGTTGTCTCTGAGCTCTGTTGGTGGTTTTTCTTGCAGTGCAGAAGCTTTTTAAAAAGATGAGATCCCAACTGTTGATTCTCTGGGCTCCTTCCTGTGCAGCTGAGAATTGGTTCATAAAGTCTTTTCCTATGCAATGTTTTTAAGAGTTCTACCTAGCTTATCTTCCAATAAGTTTAGTATTTCTGTTTTAATAGTTAGATCTTTAATCCTCTTCGATTTTAGTTTAGTGCATGGTGAAAGATAGGGGTCTAGTTTTAATCTTTGGCAAGTTGAGATCCAGTTTTTCCAACACCATTTATTAAAGAGGCTACCTTTCCTACAGTGAGGATAGTTGGCTCCTTTGTCAAAAATGAGTTAACTGAGTATGTCTGAAGTTGTTCCTGCATTATCTAATCTATTCCACTGATCCTCGGGTCCGTTTCTTAGCCAGTACCATGCTGTTTTCATCACAGTGGCTTTTTAATATAGTTTCAAGTTGGGGATTATGGTACTCTCTGTCATGTCTCTGTTGCCTAGAATTGCTTTTGCTGTTCTAGGTCTCTTCTGATTCCAAATGAATTTTTGGATTGTTTTCTCTATTTCAGTGAAATATGCTGTTGGTATTTCAATTGGGATTGTATTGAATCTGTATAGCGGTTTTGGAATTACGGCCATTTTCTCTATATTTGTTCTTCATACCCAGGAACGAGGGATGTGTTTCTGTTTACTTATATCCTCTTTGACTTCTTTTTTTCAGAGTGCTGCAGTTCTCAATATAGAGGGAGTTTTTTATTGAAGCATTGCCAGTACTGAAACATTTCATTCATTGAATGGCAAATTGTCAGGCATTAAGATAATTATTGAACCAAAGGAAATAATTTTGTACCTATTAATTTGTTAATATTTTTGAAGTAACATTAGAAACACATATACCATTTGATCTAGCATTTTCAATTATAAAAAAAATTTCATAAAAATGGAGATCATGTGCAAAAATGAGCATTTATTAATGTATATAATGCTTTGGCAAAATAGTGAAAATTAAAAGTAATTTAAATCTACAAGTTTTATTGAATAAGGTATAAAACTTTTATGATATAACACTATGAAGCTGCTAGCAATGCTATGAAACGTAGAATATTAGTGAGGTTTTTATGTAAATACATAAATGACTGTAATTATTTTAAAACCATGCTTATTTTTTTAAAAACTATAGAAAAAGATACTCCAAAATGTGAATGTTTTCTTATTGGGCATTGTTTTGCTTATTTTTCTCATCAACCTTTATTTTAATTTTGCAATAAATAAATAAATAAATACTGATACAGTATTAAAATCCATTAATAAGAATTTTATTTCATGTTTCACTTATTTTTAAGTAATTAAACTTAACTTTCCTTTATTTGTTTTTCTTAGAAATGCCTATTTCCAGCTGAGCTAGAAGTTTACTCCTCAAAATAAAACTTTGAAGCAAATTTAAGGTAATTTCACATGTCTACAAATTGACTTTTGTTTCTTGGAGATATATGTCTATATTTATATATGTCCTTTATGACCCTGAGTAGTATTTTACAGACTGGTTCACACCAGTCATTTATATTTATGTTACAATTTGTTGCTACCATTGTGCATGGCATTCTTTCCACAATAACTCTTTCTTTTGATGTCATTGCTCACCTCATCATGTTCCAAATAATTATTTTTGTTTGACTAAGTTCAGAATTTCCTAGCCTTACGATTACATCCTCTATGAGCTAATTTTGTTCCACTTTCAGTGTCTAACCTTTATTTCTTTTTCATGAATAACTGCTTTGTCTACAATGTCATTTTAGTGGATAACAGATGATGATACTACAGGAGGCAAGTGTCAATCATTACAATTATGTGGTGCATAGGTGCCACATTATAAGATCCTAAAAAATATGTAAAATTATACATCAGAAAATTATTTATAATTTGATTTTATCCTTGTAAAATATATTGTTTTGAATGAGGGGTTAATTCAATCCTTATTTCGAAGTCCATAACTATAATCACTGGTCTAAAAATTTGGCAACATTCACTACAATTAGTATTATTATTGTAAATATTGTATAAATATCAATTTAAGCTATTACTATCAACTGTGTTCTCTGCGTTAAAAGTCGTCCAGTTTCCTTTTATTTACAGGCTCTGAGCCATTTCACAAATTCAAAAGCAACCATTCAGCGATTTCATGTTCAATTACATATTTAAAAGATCCTAACACCATTAGCAGTGTGCAATGACTCAGTGAATAAATGCAGTTTAGAGGTAAATGAAGAAATTCCTCTGCCATTGGTTTTCAAACAGATGTGATGTTTTCCAGTCCCCTGAGAACATCCGGCAATTTGTAGAGATGATTTGGGGGTGTTGAGTACTCCAGAATCCTGTGATGCATTGGACAGTCCCTGACACCAATATGTGTAAAATACACAGTTGTGCGATCTAAAAGATCAATCAGTGCTAAGTTCAAGAACTTGTGTTTTAAATATATAAAGTCAAGCAATATTTTAATTCACAAAATTCTAATTCACAAATTTTACTACTGTGAAAACAGTACTTTGTATTGTTCATTTGTATATAACAATACTACCACAAACCTAGTGGTTTAAAACAGTGCACATTTATTATCTCAGAGATTCCATGGGTCAGAAGTCCAGGATCACTCTACTCAGGTACTCTACAAGGATTCAATGATGCTACAACCTGGCCTAAAGTATTATCTGAAACCTTGACTGGGGAAAAGAATCTTTCTTCCAAAATAACATTGTTGGTAGTATTTACTTGTTTGCTGTCAAAATGAAGACTCTAGTTTCTTCCTGGCTTTCCCTTTACCTAACTAGTGGTACAAAATATAATTATCTTCCAGCAAGAATGAAATCTCAAATTATTTTCTTCAATAGATATCTGAGAGAAACAATTTGTAAAGAGAAAAGTTTATTTTAGTATGCAGTTTCAGAGGTTTCAGCCTATGATCAGTTTTTCTGTTGCTTTGGGTCTGTAGTAAGGCAGTAGATCATGGTAGGAAGCAAGTGGTAAAACAAATCTCTCATTCTATGAGGTCTGGAAGAAAAAGAGCATAATTTGTCCTTTTCTCAGAAAATGTATTTTTTACCACATTACAGAATTAATTTGTAATTATTGAGGTAATGTAGTTGTTTATAGTTCCCATTTGTTTCATTAAAATTCATTATATGATAAAGTCTGAGAGTATTCTAATATTTGCTTATTTTCATAGATTTTACCATGACTAATTATGGGCTTTTAAAAATAAAAAAATTAAGAAAAGTTTTAAATAAATTAAAATGTGTTTTTGTTGGAATGCCCTCTAAGCCTATAGCAACTTTTTCCTAATACCTTCCCTTCCAGAAAAGTCCGATTATTTCTAAATTAATGTACTCCTTCACTACTCAAAATGTGATCTTCTTAACCAGAAGCATCAAAATTTTCTGCAAGATTTAGAAAATGCAAAATCCCAGCCCCATTTATGACTAAGAATCCACAGTTTAAATTTTCATAGGATTCATATGCACACTGAGGTTTAAGGAGCAATGGGCCAGGAGTGATGACAATAAACTTTATTTTTGATATTTTCCTCTCCTTTTTTGTTTTTTCAAATTTTTTTGTTTTATGGATCCTATTTAAACCAGTTCATGCAGGTAAAAACAATTATTACAACAGTTTTCTTGCCAGCCTTTGTAGATTTTGTTTTCTTTAACTAGGGGCAAGTTAAACTGCATGATTTAAAACAAAACAAAACAAAAAAAAATCAAAGAAAGTTGAAATTGCTCTAGAAAAATCCAAAAATTTTAAAAAAATCACAAGCAATTAAGCATTGCCTGTCAAAACTAGACATAGTGTTCAAATCACTTTTCTTTCTTTTTATCTACTTGACCATACTTTAAAAAAGTATATTTTCCTTCACATAAACAAGTGACACATTACTGTTTATGGATGTCATTATTTGTTTACTAAATTTCTTTCTGGTGGAAGTGGGTTCTTTCAAGACTAGACTTTTAAAAATGAGTATTTGAATTAGAACTATTCAGAAAACTAGCATAAAGCTTTACTTACACTAAATACAATTTGTGGAAAAAAAATAGTCCTGGTTTAAAACAGCAGATGGAAAATTTTCTCATAGAAATTAATGTTGATAAAACAATCTCAACTCTTGTAAGAATTTCACAATGCTTACAAATGTAATACTTTCAATAATACTTTGAGCCCAGTGGATATAATCGCTCTACTCATTTAACCTATGAAAATTAGAAAAGTAAAAGTTTCAAAAGTAAATCTTCCACCGATCATTATATATTTTCTTTTTTATCATATGTATTTGAGATACATAATGAATATATTCATTGTGGGGAATTGGTGCATAAATATATTGTATCTGAATCATCTTTACTTCCTTCCCTTTTCTCCTTTCCTTCCCATCTCCTCACATCCTTTTTATATCTCCACAAAGTCTACTTCTCTATTTCTATCATCTATCTTTTATTTTGCTCTTTAAATTATTTAAAATTCGGGTTTCTCAAAGTGTGGTTGCTGGGTCCTAAGAAGACATCTCAACAATTAATTTAATCAATTGACATTTTTGATGTTCTTTTTTTCACTCCTTTTACATTGGAGAATCAATTTAATTTGCAATCAGTAGCACTGGATTGGAAGAAACCATGGGGTTCCTACCTTACTTTAAGTAATGGCCGGTGTCTGGATGCTTCCACATTGTAATGACCTCCCAAGACCCAGCAGCCATTCTTTGAGAAGGTCGGGTCAAATGGAGAGGCCATGTGTGATTGCTCTGGTTGACAGCCTCAATCAAATGAGCCATTTTGAAAATGAACCTCAGGTGCCTGATTACAATATTTTGAAAGATCACAAGTATGAATCCCCCGATTTCCTGGAATGCTTCAAGATTATAGGTAAAATAAAATGGTGGTTTCAAGACACTCAAATTTGAGATATTTTCTTTTCTTTTTTTTTTTTTTTTTCTTTTTGGTACCAGGGATTGAACTCAGGACCTTGTGTTTGTGAGGCAGGAGATGACACCACTGAGCTAAATCTCCCACTCAAGACTTTTTCTTTTATAGCAGTTGGTAAATCACCAAAAGATGCCCACAATCCTAGACACTGTTTTTTTTGTTGTTGTTTTTTTTTTATTTTGTTTTTTGGTACCGGGATCAAATTTGGGACATTGCACTTGTTAGGAAGGTGGTGGAACCACTGAGCTAAATCCATGACCACTAGGCACTGTTTTCTTTTGTCTTGCTATGTCTATTTATTCACCACTAATATTAAGCATAATTTTGTCTGACCAGAAACTCCAAGATGATCTAGATCTCTAAAATGCCACTTGCCTAGTTTCATTTTTGTTTCTAAAGCTTAATAACATGATTGAGTTGTACAATACAAAATGAATTTAGATAGCATTGTGTTATTGGCATAATTGGATTTATGGAATTGGATGTGATCTCTTTGGTTACCTGAATTTATGATACAGCTAGTACAAGCTGACCAAGAGCATTTTCTGAACCAAGCAAAAATTGATGCAATGAGAGAGTAAAATGTTCATTAGCTAGTTTTGCCAAAGTCTTTTCAGAATGTGACATTCTCTTGCAGCTTGTTCCAGAGCAAAAATGTTTTCCAGGCAATCATTATAAAAATTCATTTTAAGGTAACTATTCTCAATGACTATATTGTGGTGATGTCTAACAAATGGCTAAAAGAGCTTTTAACCTTAAAATAAAGTTTCTTGCTTAAACAGCAGGCTAGTTGCACAATATAGATAGAAATATCCTCTTAAATCATACTTGAATGCAAAGTAAGGACATAACTGAATGAAAAGTGAGATCTCAAATATTTTCTGCTTTTTTTTTTTGACACAGTACTTACCTGTCCTTCCAGCAAGATGGCCTCATCCATCTCTTCCATTACTGAAATATAGAATCTACTAGAAGGCTATTATCTAAAAATATTTCATCCTTTAATGCTAGCCACCTAATCCAAGTTTTGGCATATTCAAGTAGGGCATGGGGAGCCAATATATTGGGAACAAATATGTATATTTTTTAGAGGGGAAGCGTTAAGAAGATTTAATAATGTTATGATGCAGGACATTCAGAATTAGTTGATTTTTACCATGTACTCCTGTGCTCCCTACTGTCTGAGTTTTGTGAAATTACAAATGGGAAATTAAATCATCATTTTAATTTTAGTTGAAACATTGCCTAATAATAAAGCAGAAAATTTCCCTATAAAAGTCAAACATGCAATTTAGACTTAAAGCAAAAATAGCCCTAAATGTGTAAGTATAGTTTCAGTTTCAAAAATAACACAAAGTACCTACTAAGGCTGCAGCGTTATTTAAAAAGAGGAAGGAGAGCACCATGACAGAGGTCCTAAAATATTCCTTGTACTACACATAAACAAGGAAGTAAAATCTGAAAATGAGTAAGACTCAGGTTCATGCCAACTCACATCTTTAAGTACATAGAAGCCCGGTCAAAGAACAGCAGCTACCACCATGTGTTCATTTATGATGGTTACACCAACAGGTCAGATTGGTTGTATCAGCAAACTAACTGCATTATCAGATACACCTCCCTGGGAGATTGTAGCAGAGTCAAGACAAAACTGAGCAAAGATAGCTGTCCCAAATTTTCTATTGTTAGGCAAGTTGTTCATTCTACTGAATCTGTGAAGCAAGAATTGATTTATTGATCCTGCCCATCATCTGATAAATGTAGGGAATAAAGTCTAGCAAAAATGTGAAAATTAGTTTTGTTGGAGGAGTGAATGTCTGTGTGTGTTTGAACTTCAGAGATAATTTCTTTAATTAAATATTGGTCCAGTAGTAAAGCCAAATTATACATTTTTACTACAAAGTTTTTCAAAAAAAATCTATATTTAAGGAAGCAAGTAATTTTTTTTTACAATAGATGAATTTTTTCATCACATAAACATCAAATGATTTGTAGTCCCAAAGTTCTACCACCTCACAACAACTCCGTTAACACTTCTGATTTTTGCAACTAAGAATGTCCATTCTTGCCACTTTTATAATTCTATTAATTTCTCTATGATTCCCTTTCATAATAGCATGCAAAATTACAACATGGCGGGAGACAATGAAGCTTTATTAATTATATTCTCTTATAGGTTTGACAGTATCTTTGATTCACTTCAAACTAATTTTTCTATTTTCTATATAATACAATATACAGAAAGTTTCTTGGCAATTACTTACCTGTATCTTGCAGCATGAAAATGAGAAGTAAAAGCATTCACAAATACTTCTTTAAGAAATATA
>NW_022900913.1:27457279-27467661 GCF_012274545.1 Fukomys damarensis | reverse complement strand
ATATATATATATGGACCTTCTCAGGCAGGTCTAGAGGGAAGGTGGTGAAAAGATGCCTAAATTTGTCTTTGATTTTATTTTGGCAGCAAAGATCTGCAAACAGGATTATGCTTTTCAAAATTCTACTCAGAAAATTACAGTGGAGTACAGAATATCTTCCCTGTTACATATGTAAATGTAAATATTATATAGACTATCTACAATGTTTCATACTAGCACACATTTAATTTATTAACTCATTTACCTATTCTGCATCTAAAATGAATCTGTAGTTGTTAAAATAAAAATAAATGTACAATGGGGGAATTAAAAATAAAGCCAGAAAAATAGGCCAGTATGCACACAGGGATAGGGAACCTCACATTTGGTTTAAAGTTGAGGAAATCCCATGAACATTTAATGAAAATAAATTTTTGCTAAATGGACTCAGTAAACCTTAATACACATATTTATTTACAGTTTGGTCTAGATTAGTATGGCAGATAGCTGTGATTTTTCTTTTTACTTATAAAATGGGAGCAACCAGAAGAGAACTTCCCTATGCTTCCATGTGGTGTATTGCACTACCCATACTCTGCCTTCCTTTGCATTGCAGTGGATGATTTTGTCCCTTCTTATCTACGGCAGTTATTCCATTTGAGCACTGCATTCCACACATTCCTTTTTTTCTAGTGAATGACCTTGTTCCTGCGATTATTATCTCTCCTCTGAATCTTCAGTTTCTTAAATTGTGTCATTCCTGTTCTATAAAAACACAATACAATAGTTTTCTTTTAAAACAAAATGAACAAACACTAACCTTGTCTTGACTACATGTTCTACTTCATTCCATCATCATGTTGCTTTGCTACATATTAGAGCAAAAATGATTACTGCAGTGCAGTCTAGAGTCTCTGTTGAGACTTGAGATGACTAGTAAACAACTCTCCTGTTTCAGCTGAGATCCAATTGAGAGAAAAACACAGGATTTGGGGAAGTTGAGATTATTAACAACAACAACAAAGAAGAAAATAAAATAAAAGAATATGGGAGAACATATCTTATGTCTTCTAGACAGTAAGTTGGTTTACCTAGTAAGACAACAGACTTATCAACAGGTTGATATGCCCAGTTATCAACACAACTGGACAAACACAGCTCTCTCCTGAAAGGACAGGCCTTGTTTGTCCTAGGAGAACACAGCAGATTGAGTGTCCTATGCTGATGGTTGCGGGGTGGCAAAGACAGAGACAGAAAAGAGACAGAGAGATTATAGCACATCAGCTTAGTTCCCGTTCCCTCTCCCCAACTCACCATCTGAGATCAGTTCCTTCTCCTGTCTTGGGAAGAAGGGAGGAGGAAGCAGAGATGCATTAGGAGATCTCTAGAGGAGAGCTACCATGTACAGACATAAAGCAAGGGGAAAAAGAAGGCTCTCCACCGCATTCATTATGTCCATTTCCTCCACTCTCTCTAATCCAATTCTGTCCCATTTTCACAAATGTGGCTCTTGTGGAAAAAGACAAATGCTATCTTCTGGAAACAAGTAAATCTAGTTGTCATGAGGAATTTTGACTTCAAATACACAATCTGTTTGCCCAAGGGAAGGTTTAAAATGAGAAGAGGTAGAAGAGATTGGATTACCCCTGATTACCATATTAAAGTTTATTCAGCTATCAGAGAGTACGTGTTCAAGAGCAAGTCAGTTCAGTGATATGAAATAAAGCTCCCCTTCTGTGTAGTTTTGTAGGACATTCCTAGCCCTCTAATTTTATGCACTTCTAACTGAAAGATGAGCTGAAATTACGTTTCTGTGTGTGCAGTATTGCTTCAGAACATAGTACTGTCATTTGCACTGCTTCATTGCCGTATCCAATATTGTTAGCTGAGAAATGGCAGCAGCTCAAACATAACAGGTTTAGTTGCTATTGAGAAATAGACCCAGGATATATAACTTTTAAAGAAAAATGACATACACCTGAAAAGTGTAAAGAGTTCTTCTGAAATTTTTCCATAAATGACATTTTCAGTCTTATGACATTGGCTCTTTATTTAGAAATCTGATTAGATAACATGGAAACTTTGACCAAATTTAATATATCCCCATTATTTCCTGCTTGGGGGCAAGCTTGCCTTTTGAACCCTTTCTACAAAGATGCTCTGGATTTACATAGTGTGTAAAGTATGAATGAAGACCCACCTGATGGGTGTTGGCTCAGGATAGGGTTAATTTTATCCAAGAGGCATCTCCATTGCCCAGGAAACTCTTACTGCTGCATTCCTTCCCAGGATTGACCCTGGAAATAGCCAGGTTGTCCTGCAGGAGAGGGTTAAAGGCAAAGGTATTTCCCTATTAGGAACTGGTCTTGGTAGAAGGTGAATGGACTGGAAGTATAACATAAAGCAATGTGCTGTTTGCTAATTACTGGGAAATTGCAGCACCTTGAAGAAAAGGAAAAAGGGATTTAGTAAACTAAGATAACATCTATATACTAGTGACTCAGAACTAGTGTCATAAGGAATGAACTCAAAGTGCAGGTGGCACTTCAGAGTTCTGCCATACCATTGCTAAGTGTGCACATACACCAGGGAGCAGCTGTAAGGACCAGACTGGTGAAGCTGCAGGCAGGTCCTAGCTAGGGCCCCCACCCTGACTCCAGAGGTGTGAGAACAAGGCCCAAAGTCACGGGCCACCTAGAAAAGAGCTGCACAAGTGTGAAACCTTCATCCAGAGTTCTACCATAGCATCGTAAGTGTGCACACATACAGGGGAGCAGCTGTGTGACTGAGAGTGGTGCTCTGTCAGGAGCATCCCAGCTAGGGCTCCAGCCCACCCTGACCTCAGAGGTGCACGCACACATGCCCAAACCACAGCCCATCTACAAAAGAGCTGCACAGGCATACAAGCTTCATCCAGAGTCCCTCCATCCATTGGCCACAGCCAAGGGCCCACCTGGAAAAGAACTACACAGATACACTAACAACAGCCACAGGCTCACCCTGATACCACTGATAACTGCCTGAAGACCCTAGCCAGAAGCCTACACAGATAAAAGGAACTAGGCTATACCACAGCAAAAGAACCCCCTCCCAGACAACAGCTACATAGGGCCCCAGCAAGAGGCACACCCAGATACCATCCCAGATGTGCACAGACTCCAGCCAGAATCCTGCCCAGGCAACAGGTCAGCTCAGGGATATAGAAGGCCACCATTCTAAACCCAAGAACTGGTGTGCTGGGGAGCAGCAGAGTAAAGGCTGCTTGCGCAGTGGCTTGCTGAGAATTGAAGATCAGTGGGTGAGCAAAAAGTTTCCTCAGCAAAGGCACAGCAGGCTGCATCTGTTGAGATGAGAAGATATGGAAATAAGTCATAAAACCAGACTTCAGATCACCTAAGGCAACCCCAAAGGGAAACGAGGTGGAACAATCTGATATTCAACCATCTGGATTCCCTGAACTGGCAATGAAATAGGACCTGGAAAAAATGAAATCAGAAATTATTTCTCAGGTAACTGAAGAGATTATGCCCATGGTACAAGACACAATTAATAAATCTAGAGCAGACACAGAGAAAAAAAATGGAGGAGCTGAGAAACATTTTGGAATCCAAATAAGAAACAAATGAAATCCATAAAACAGATGAAAACAAATTTCCAAGACATTAAAAACTCCATTGAAAGTTTACACAGCACAACAAGCCAATGTGAGGCTAGAATTTCAGATATAAAAGATAGGATTGCAATTAGTGACCAGGAAAAGAAAAATCTCTCAAAAACAGCATAGGACCATGAGAGATCTATCCAGCAACTGCTAGACAATTCAAGAAGAATAACATAAGACTGATTGGAGTCAATGAAGAAACAGGAGGGAGTGCAGATGACATAAAAAAAATGTTCACCAAAATGATGGCAGAAAACTTCCCAAAGAGAGGGAAAAAACCTGACATACTGGTAAGTGAGGCTTATAGGACTACAACTACCCATGATAAAAAAAAATAATATCTACACATAGGCATATAATAGTTAAGATTCCAGAAACCCAAGAGAAGAACAAAATTTTACAAGCAGTTAGAGAAAAGAAACAAATCAAGTACAAAGGAAAGCCCATCAGAATCAGGGCAGGCTTCTCAACACAAACCCTTAAGACAAGAAGGAAAATAGCCTCCAACCCATTTTGATGTACCCTGCAAAACTATCTTTCAAAATTGATGGAGAAATAAGATACTTTCTTGACAAAGAGCACCTGAGGAACTTCATGAACACTAAACCAGCATTCCAAAAAAAAAAAATTAAACAATATCCTAGGAAAAGACAATGAGGATTGTAACCCCAGGAAGCCCAGCAGAATGAATCCATCAGGCATGATAAGACATGAAGTGCAAAAGGGGAGAATCCAACAAAAAAAAAGTCATGACAAGGATAAGGTGATACATATCAGTTATAATCGTCAATGTCAATAGTCTCAATTCACCAATCAAAAGAAATAGACTGGCAGTATGAGTCAAGAAGCAAGATCCAACAATATGCTACAAACAAGAAACTCATAGACTTAAAGTTAAAGGGTAGAAACAACACTCCACATGACAGGAACCCAAAAAAGAGCAGGACTAGCTATCCACTTTGCAGATGAAGTGTATTTCAAACCAACACTGATTAAGAGAGACAGAAAAGGATACTACATCTTTGTAAAGGGAACAATCCTACAGGAAGAGATGACAATCATAAATACATATGCACCAAACACAAGTGTGCCCAACTATGTAAAACACATACTACCAGACATGAAAAATCATATAAACACTAATAGTAGTGGGACACCTCAATACTTCACTGTCACAAATAGATAGATCAACAAGACAGAAAATAAACAAAGAAATAGTAGAACTCAATCTAACTCTTGAACAAATGAACTTAACAGATGTTTGCAGAGTGTTCCACACCACAAAATCAGAATATACATTCTTTGCAGCTGCACATAGATCATTCTCCAAAATAAATCATATACTCACTCATAGAAAGTGTGCAAGTACAAAGGAATTGAAGCAATCTCCTGTATATTATCAGACCATAGTGTGATGACATTGGAGATCAATAGCAAAAGAAATGGCAAGAATTCCATAAACATATGGAAACTGAACAATACACATCTGAATAACCAATGAGTCACAGAGAAAATTAAAGAAGAAATTAGTTTCTACAATTAAATGACAATGACAATACAACATACTGAAGTTTATGGGAAACAATGAAAGCAGTCTTACAAGGGAAATTCACAGCAATGAGTATTCATATTGGGAAAACAGAATGAGCTCAATTACACAACCTGATGCTGAACCTCAAACTTCTAGAAAAAGAAGAGCAGGTCAAACCCAAAGCTAATACAAGGGTAGAAATTATAAAGATCAGGGCAGAAATTAAGGTAACAGAGACTAAGAGAACAATACACACAAGCAAAAAAAAAAAAAAAATCAATGAGGCCAATAATTAGGTCTTTGAAAGGATAAACAAAACTGAGAAAACCTTCACCATCCTTATCAAAAAAAAGAAAGAAAAAAGCACAAATTCATGTGATTAGAAATGAAAAGGGAGAAATTACAATGGACCCAGAAGAAATCCAGAGGATCATCAATACCTACTTTGAGAACCTATATGCCAATAAGATGGAAAATACAGAAGAAATAATAGATTGCTAGATTTAAATGAATTATCAAAGTTGAATGAAGATGACCTAAAAATTCTAAAGAACCCAATACCAATGAATGAAATTGAAAATGTAATAAAAAATTATCAACTAAGAAAACTTTGGGCCCTGATGGCTTCACTACTGAATTCTACAAGACATTTAGAGAGGAACTACTGCCACTCCTGTTAAAACTCTTCAATGAAATTGAAAGGGAAGCAATACTCTCAAATTCATTCCTGGAAGCAAGCATCACTTTGATCCCCAAAGCAGAGAAAGACCCAACCAAAACAAGAGAACTATAAGCCAATCTCACTAATGAACATAGATGTAAAAATCTTTGATAAGATACTCATAAATAGAACGCAGGAGATCATTAAGAAGATCATATTCCCTGACCAAATAGGATTCATCCCAGGGATGAAAGGGATGGTTCAACATACACAAATCAATAAATATAATATATTATATTAATAGAGCTAAGGACAAAATCCATATGATCATCTCAATAGATGAAGAAAAAGCATTTGACAAAGCCCAACACACATTTAAGAAAAACCCTCCAAAAATTGGAATAGACAGTCTCTTACCTCAATCTGATAAAAAGCCATCTATGAAAAACTAACAGCCAATATCATACCAAATGTTCAAAAACTGAAATCCTTCACACAAAGTCAGGACAAAGACAAGGATGTCCACTATCAGCACTCCTGTTCAATACAGTTATGGAAAAAATAGCCACATCAATTTGACAAGAGAAAGAAATAAAAGAAATCAAGATAGGAAATAAAGAAGTCAAGTTGTCATTGTTTGCAGATGACATGATATTATATTTAGGAAGCCCAAGAAAACTCCACCAAAAGTCTTCTAGACTTAATGAAATTCAACAAAGTAGCTGGATACAAGGTCAACACACAAAAATCAATAGCTTTTCTGCATGTGAAAAACAGTCACTGAGAGGGAAGTGGGACAGACAATCCCTTTTACAATAGGATCCAAAAAATTGAAATACCTAGGAATCCACCTAACAAATCAAACCTCTACTGTAAAAACTACAACACTCTGAAAAAAATATTGAAGAGGATGTCAGAAAATACAAAGACATCTCTTTATCCTTGGTAAGAAGAATCAACATAGTGAAAATGGCCATCCAAAACTGCTATACAGATTCAATGCAATCCCAATTGAAATCCCAGCAGCATACTTCACAGACCTTGAGAAAACAATCCAAAAATGTATTTGGAACAAGAGACCTAGTATAGCAAAAAGAATTCTATGCAATAAAAAGAAATGATGGGGGTATCATGATCCCCAACTTGAAACTATACAACAAAGCTACTGTTATAAAAACAACATGGTACTGGCGAAGAAACAGACCTGAAGATCAGTGGAACTGATTAGAAGATGTAAACAAGTCCAGATACACTCAGCCACCTCACCTTTCACAGAGGAGATGAACAACCTCACTGGAGGAAGGATAGCCTCTTTAATAAATAGTGCTGGAAAAACGGATTCCACTTGTCAAAGATTAAAAGTAGACCTATATCTCTCAACATGCACTACACTAAAATCAAAATGGATTAAAGATATAATTATTAAAACAGAAACACTAAGCCAACTGGCTGGAAAAGAGGTTAAGGATAACTCTTGAAGATAATGGTGTAGGAAAAGATTTTATGAACAAAACCTCAGTTGCCCATGAACTAGCAGAAACAGTCAATAAGTGGGATTTCTTTTTATTAAAAAGCTTCTGCACAGCAAAAGAAACAAGAGATAACTCACAATGTGGGAAAAACTTTTCACCAGTTCTTCCTCAGGTAAAGGTCTACTCTCCAGAATATATAAAGAACTCAAAATTATCAGACTTCCCAAATTTAAAGATCCAATCCAAAAATGGGCATCTGAAATGAAAAGAAATTCCTTAGACAAAGTAGAAATAGCAAATAAACATATGAAAAAATGTTCAACATCACGGGTCATTCGAGAGATGCAAATGAAAATACTGAGATTCCACCTCACCCCAGAAAGAATGGCTGCTATCATGAAACCAGCCAATGACAAATGCTGGCTGGGCTGTGGGGAAGGAGGAACCCTGCTCCACTGCTGGTGGGAGTGTTGCAGCCACTGTGGAAATCAGTGTGGAGATACCTCAAGGAACCAGGACTGGAGGTCCCATTTGACCCTGCCATCCCCCTGATGCGTATCTTTCCAAAGAATTAAAAGAATCATACCACAGTGATGTATCAGCACCCATGTTCATAGCAGCACAATTCATGATAGCTAAAACTTGGAAGCGGCCCAATTGCCCATCAACAGGAGACTGGATAAAGAAAATGTGTGGGTTTTTTTTTTCCTTCTTACAAAGTGGAGTACCACTCAGCCATAAAGAATGAGAAACTAGAGACATTTATAGATAAATGGATGTACATTGAGGTGATACTCTTAAGTGAAATAAGTACGATGCATATGTGTAAATAACACGTAGTTTCTCTAGTGTGAGAAACTGAAAGTGTAAATAAGGACTAAAAGGTGTAATAGTTCATGTAAGATAGGAAGAAAAGGTGCCAATGGGGAGGGGAAGTAAAGGGTGGGGGAAAATAAAAATGAGAATGGAATTAAATTGAGAGAAAAAATGAAATAAACTCTTTGTAGGTAAGGAGGGGTGGACGGGTTGAAGGAAGAGCAGGAGAATGGAGAAATAATAAAAACCAAGATGGATTATGTAAAGGTGTAAATTTCCAATGATCAATGTCACTACATTGTATACCTTAATTGTACCAATAAAATTAATGAATAAAAATTGCAAGCCGGGTATGGTGGTGCATGCTTGTAACCCCAGCACTTCGGAGGCTGAGGCAGGAGGATCTCTGTGAGTTTGAGATCAGCCTGGGCTACATAGTGAGTTCCAGGTCAGTCTCAACTATATAGTTAGACCCTGTCTCAAAAAAACAAAAACAAACAAACAAAAAACCCCACCCAAATTGCAGTTCATAAGATAATTTGAAACATATGATAATTCCTCATTTGCAGTTCCCTTAGGTTCAGATGTTAATTTTTAAATGGGACTACTAAAAAAAACAGTGCAAAGAAATGCAAGAGTAATGTAATATAATTGATAAATTCAGATAACCAAATTCAGTTGACTAAATTTGTTTTGATTACCTGATACTTGCATAAAAATAATCTTTAAATATTGTATTTTATATTGTCTCTGTGTCTTCATCTCAAACATCTCAGATTGAGTGCTATAAATACCAAGTAATTGATGACTTTATCCTCTGCCGAACAAGAATTATGGACTTCATGTCCACTTTTAGAGAAATAAATATATGGGTCTCAGATCAGTCACAGGCCTACTTTTACTTATGAATTAAATTGGTCTGTCAAGTTTTTACACTATTTCTCATACACACTTTTATTTATGTTATTGATTTTCAATGCTTATCAAACCTCACCATTCCTCTATATTTCCATGACTTTATGTTTCTGCTGTAGGAATGAATAGCTTTACTTCAATCAGGGAAGGATTTATCTTCAGTAATCACATGGCATATATCTGCCTGTGTGGCCACTTTCTGCGTTAATGAGGCTGTTGAGTATTATCTTGATGCACAGAATGGGTGCTGTAGAAAGCAATTTGAACATCTCCTGCCTTCCTACCACAAATTAAAGGTTACAGTCTCGTGCCTAGGGTTGATGTTTACTGTATAACCAATGACAGAAAGACTGAGGACTGAGGACTTCTATGCACAATAATGTTGCTTGCAAAGTGGAAGGTCTTGGTAAGAGAAGACCAAGTATCTAAAGAAATGGGGCAAATAATTCAATTCATCTGTATTTCTGGTTTGTAGGGCTTCTCAAAATGTATCTTGCAAGTCTAAAGTGATCCAGAGTTTTATAAGCTTTTTTAATTAAGAAAAAAATACAATAGGATGCAGGAAAAGATTACAGAAAAGATTAGAATGAATCAGAAGATTTAGGTTTAAGTCAGGAAGCTGCCAGACACTAGCTTTGACCCTAGAAAAATGCTTGTGTTTTGGTCCTCTACTTATGAGTTAGAAAGTTCACCCAACAAACATGCTGCCACTCCTATTTTTGTTTGGATGTTTTCAAGCTATGTTAAGAGTGGCAGAGTCTGTCCTTTGACCCAAAGATCAATCAGACTAGGTCTAATGAAATCACAGCAATTGTATACCTGCTGGTGGAAATTCTTTTGTAGAATAACATGTTACTCCTTTCTGGCCAATAACACATAGATCACAAGGGCAGACATAGCTCTTCTGCTGGTGCTTAACACCGTAGGAAGGTGTGATTTTTAGAACTGTGGTAGCCATTTTGAGCAGAAAGGGTCAAGTTAAAATAATCAAAGTCCACATGACAAGAGCAAGGACAGCAGAAGGAAGTGATGTCAACATGTTGACCCCTGGGAGCATCGTGAATTGCTTCATTAACTCAACTTGAGAGTTTTTATTATTATGTGAAATACTTAATTTTCCTTATTGGATAAATTCATAAATCGGGTTTCTGGTAGGATTTGACACCAAAAGGTTTTGCACAAATATATGGATTCAATAAAGTGAGGATGAAAATTCCTATAGGAGATTTTTAAAGAATGAGATGTTTGTGTAAATGCTTTACATAGTGTTTGTCATAGTGTGTGATCAATAAACACAACCATTTTTTTGTGTGTGTTTTTGACTTTTTTTTTTTTTTTTTTTTTTTT
>NW_022900913.1:27416811-27457248 GCF_012274545.1 Fukomys damarensis | reverse complement strand
GGACATTCTGCTAGTGAGGCAGGTGGCAACACCACTGAGCTAAATCCCCAGCAAACACCACTATTCACATCACCACTACCACGACTACCATCATCATCATCATCATCATCATCATCATCATAGCTTTCTACTGTTACAGATTGAAAAGTTTCAATAAGTGATCACCCAAAGTCACAGTGAAGAAGTTATGAACCAGGGCACAGAACTCAAATGTCCTGACTCACACAAGATAATGCACTTTGCTTGTCAGTATGAAGCCTCCTGTTCCAGAGTCATATTTCTATAAGGTTACCATAAACTTCATGGTCTCTAACTTTTCTATGGAGTGTATCTTCAAACTTCTAAAAGGAAAGAAAAAAATACAACACTAAACAGTACTACACACAGAGTATTTAATTGCTCCTTACTTTGTCATAAATTTGTTCTACTCTTCAGAAGCTTACATTCATCCTCGTATTTTCTAAGAAAGTTGTAAAAACCCCCAAAAAACTCCACCAAGATCCACAAAATAGAAGGAAAAAAATAGTCAAGGCTACACATATTTTGCATTTTTCCATATAATAAATGTCTTCCTGGGGTTGACTCACTTTTTCCCCCACTTTATTGTATTATCCTGTGCTGAGAAAAGAGTAAAAAAAAAAATGTCACTATACCACTGGTCGAACTTGGTATATGGGGGAGATGTCAGTAAAAAATATGGAGGAAGCTATACTATGTTTTCACTGTATTTACTTCAGTTTGTTAACCTTCCACAAATTAAGGAGGAAATATTGCCTCTGGGAATGCCACAGATATCTGGAGGAATTTACTTCATATAAATTTGTTTATAATACACTGAGCTACTTTGATTTTATGTTTCCTTCTGACCTTCTAGTTTCAGGACAAGACTGGTTTTCAGTCTCACAGAACATTTTTCTTAGCACTGTGTTCAGCAAATAAATGAAGCTTTCTTTGTCAGCTTCAACTATGTGTCATTGTGCAGTGAAAATCATAAAATGTGGCCTTATTCTTTTATAACATCATCTCCCAAAGAAGTAATGTTCTCTCATTAAATTTTAAAAAATTACTTTAGATCCTTGGTGCTTTAGAATTGTCTGAGAGAATTAGAAGCCCTGGAAAAATACTGTTTCTCTTAGATTATAAAGAGCTTATAGAATTACTCAAATGATTTTATGTGTCCTCATTCCTATTCTCTGTACTTTCAAATTCATCATGATAGAAACAGCACAGAAATTGGCTTTACTAAAACTTCCTGTTGAAAACCACTGAAGAATAAATGTCTTCAATGAAGTAGATCACATCTATTAATGATTATATGGTTTTATGGTTGATTCCCTCAAGTTCATTCCACTCCAGATGTTTAGTGTAAGGTCTAAGGCAAGACTTGTGTTGTATTCCAGCAAATGAGGCATAAGGGTAAATCAGTTTGGGATGGATCAGTGTGGAAGTGATTCTGGGAAGAATGAAACCTGGAATGAATGAAGCCTAGGGAATAAACCACATTGTGGATTCCAGTAAAAGGTTTTTCACTAGAGGTGTATCTTTGGGCAAAGAGGAATGAAAAAATAGTCAGAAGAAATCTAGGTAAAGATGCATTCTCAGTTGGACAGTGGCTCCTTCCTAGTCTTACAGGTAGCCCTGGGGCAAAAATCACAGAAAGGAGCTGGTCCCATCCTGAGACAAGGGTAATTTTGTATATCCTGTGTTAGTCAGTCACCAGCCTTGGGTCATTTCTGTCTTTCTCCTATCTTGAGAAGAAAGAGCATTACCTCCCAGGCAATGTGGTTCCTATTTAGTTAAATACAATCCTCATAGCACCTTGGGAATAAGAATTCAGGCCAATAGCACCTAGACAAGCCACTAGTAGTATCCCTCACTATTGTCATTTCTAAACCCACCATGAGCTGAGGATAAATCCCACCCATGTAGAATGACGGGTCAAACTAATCACAGAGCATGGACCCAGCAACTTGTCACCTTAGCATTCTCTAACTTCTTGCTGTATGAGAAATTGCAGGAGACACCCAGACCCAGGAATTCTGTTTCTTGCCACCAACACACTCTAGTGGGTATAATATTCACAGACTGGTATTTTATATCCACTCTGGTAACAGAAACACTGGAGTCCAATACAGCAATAAATAGTGACAACAAATATCTTTAGTTTAATAAACACATAATTATAATCAATTATTTGTCTTCAATAACAGGCCAACAACTGAAGAGATCATCTCAGAAGCCAAGTGTGAATCTTACCAAGAATCAAAATTCTGAAGAATGATGAAATCAACCACTTTAATCCAGAATATTTGCTTGTTTCCCCAAATGTCTTACCTTTGTGAAGAGTCTCAGAGATCATTTATTAATTTTTGCGTGCATTTCATAGGACCCAACTATATTTCACTACCCTGGTGATACTTTCTATTTCTCTTCCTTTCAAAGAGTTGGCCCTTCTCCCTTTTCTCACATTATGACTCCCTAAGCAAACTTCTTCATATTTTACCTTTTCCTATTGTATTTGCAATTATTTGTTCCTGTTTCTGTCTATTCCTCTTGTCTGTAGTCTCTGAAATCTATCTATTGAGACATCATAAATATTTAGTACATATTTTTGAAGGATTAGAACAAATGAGTCAGTAGAAGTCAAGCAATTTACACAAAGTCACTATATCAATTTTGCATTGCTACTGCAACAACTTATTACAAACAGCGGCTTGAATCAACTAAAATTAAGCAGGTCACAATTCTAGAGGTTGATTCTGATGTGGTGCTTCATACCTGTTTTCCCAGCACTCAGGAAGTTGAGGTATGAGGATTGCAGCATGTTTGAGGCCAATCAGGGATTACATAGTGAGTTCAAGGCCAGCCTGAAATATATAGTAAGAACCTAGGTCAAAAATCAATACCACAGTGATATATGCACACTCATATTTATAGCAGCACAGTTTGTAAGAGCTAACACTTGGAAACAGCCCATTTGCCCATTAGTTGGGGAAAGGAAAAGAAGTTGTGGTTTTTCTATAAAATGGAGTACTACTCAGTCATAAAAAATGAGAAATTAGAGTCATTCATAGGAAAATGGATGCATATTGAGGTTAAACTCAAGTGAAATAAATGTCACACATGTGTAAATATCAAATAATTTCTCTGGTGTGAAAAACTATAATTATACATAAAATATAAAATATACATAATATTGTACATAAAAAACTATAATATTGTACATAAAATATAATTGTACATAAGATCCTAATGGTATAATTGACAATATGAAATAGGAAGAAAAGGGCTAAAGGTATAGGGGAAGTGGGAAGGTAGGGGGAAAGGGAAAAGAAAAAATATGAGAAAATGAAAAAATGGAAATAAGGTTTTTGTAAACAGGGAAGGGAGGAGGTGGTGATGGGAGGGCAGGGATAAGGGGAAAAAATGAGAACCAAGACCTGTCATGTAAAGGTATAAGTTCCCAATGATGAATGTAACTGTACTGTCTACCTAAAATGTACCAATAAACTCAATGAGGAGAAAAAATCTAGAGGTCAGAATTCCAAAATCAATTTCACAGGCCTAAATTTGAAGTACTGGCAGGGCTAATTCCTTCCGCTAACTCTGAAGAGAAAATTTGTTTCCTGGCCTAATTCCACTTCTAGAGACCACTGACATTCTTTGTCCTGTTTCACCTTAAAGCCAACTGTGTAAACACTTTCCAAATTCTTCCTCCCTCCTTCCTTCCTTCCTTTTTGCCATCTCTCATTATTTCATTTCTTTTTTCTTCATTATCTTTCTTATCTTTCTTTCCTTTTCTTTTTGCCTCTTGTCAAATCTCTTATTTTCTTCTTAGAGAAGCATTTGTGATTACACTTGGCCCACTGGGAAAATCCAGGATAATCTCTCCATTCTCCAAACCCTTAAAATTATCTATAAAGTTCCTTTTACCACATAGAATAACATAGTTTTCAGGCTTGGTAGGCTGTTATTCTACCACTATCACACATATAATCCCTGGGCCATTCCTGTGGTTTTGCTTGGTAAAATACTCTGATGACAACAGCACAGGAAACTTCATGTAAAGTTTATTCCTACAGATGTTTTGACTTCTATAGTTGAAAAACTCCTGTCTGTCTTTTCGTAATTGTCCAGAGGGATCACAGATTTAGGATGTCCCAAAGCGAACCTACTAGTTTAGATTACAGACCACCCTAATACCCTTATTTTAACTTTACTACAGTTGTAGAAACACTGTTTACAAATTAAGTCATATTGTAGAGCAAAGAGGTTAGGAATCTATCACATCTTGTTTGGGAAACACAATTTGACACAAAGAATTGATGACTTTAGCTCATTTGTACTTGTGAAGGGATTAGAAGGTGTAGGAATGTTAAATTACTTTGTCCAGTAAGCAAAAGGAAAACAAAAGCAAAAACAAAACACAAACACCAAGGCCAGGGATTTAGCTCAGTGGTTCCACTACCTGCCTTGCAAGCACAAGATCCTGAGTTCAATCCTAAATACAAAAACAAAAACAAAACAAAAACAGAGTAGAAATTTGGCAATAAATAGGATAAAATGAAGATGAAGAAGATGGTCAGAAAAATATGCAGGTAGTACATAAAAGCTTTACTTTGTTTTTAAAGCAATGTTATAATTTCAAATATTTAAAAATTATGTTTCAAACTCTGAAAAAATTTAAGTATCACCTGAGATCTCTATAAACATATTATTTCAAAAGGCAATATGAATCTGAAATGAAATTGAAAGAAATAACTAATGGATGCAGAACAGTTTTCACATTAGATAGAAAAAAATAAACATGAGATTGGGAGGTAAAAAGACAAAATGATCTGTAACATCAGGATATTTTGTTGCTTTTCTTCTCATAGATTTTCTTACATGGGAAGGGAAAGAGATGGGACAAAAATTTAAAAGAGTAAGAAGCTAAATTTTCAAGTGAATTTATTCTTTTATCAGAGAGTTATGTAAAAGGCTGTCAGTATGACACCCATGAGCAAAATATCCATTGTCACAGCTGCAAGGAACTCCTCAGGAACTACCAACCCAAATTGCTGGATTCTCACCACTTTGAAGTATTAGGGCACAAATAAGAAAGGAACAGTGACTCTAAGCCTATAAAATAGAATCAGCTATAGGAATATGCTGGAACAATGTGCTCTAGAAATTAAGAATTAATGAAAAAGATGTTTAAATTTTAATTTCCTTTCCCTAGTCTGTTTTCTACATGTACTTAATACATATGTCTTTGTTTTAAATAAGGAGTTGGATTATGGAAACACAAAGTTAACATAAATATGAGACTCCTCCCCCAAAAAATAAATAAATGAGACTTTTTAAAAGATGAGATCATCTCCAAATCACCCTTTTCCTTCTATTGATAGTAGACCCCAATATCAGTGAACTAATTCATTATTTTCCAAGTACGTATTAGATTTCTATGGCTATTGGCTTTCCTTTGCTTGTGGTCTGATCATTCCATCCTCCCTGTTCACATCCCATACATTTCTGATTGTATTCTTTTCATCTCTGCCTCCTTCCATAGAGACACATGGTAGCATTTAGAGTATGCCTGGATAATGTGGGATAATCTCATCTCAAAATTCTATATTTAAACACATTAGAAAATACATTTTTTCTCAATAGCATAATATGTATAGATTTCATAGTTTAGTACTGATGTTTTACGAAGATATAATTCAGCTTACTGAAAATACAGAGTTTGCAAAACTAAAAATATTGCACAATGATACTAAACATGAAGGGGTATATTGAATTGTGCTTAATAGGACTAGTCCTAAAATCATCCAGGCTTAAATTCAAATCCCTGCTTTTCCCTGTATTATCCCAGTGGCTTTGAGCAGGTGATTTAACAGTTCTGTATCCCACTGTCTTGTCCTGTAAATGGGCCCAATATGACAACCTCTTTCAAAGAAAAGTAAAAAATAGACAATATATTTAAAGCATTTAGCACATGATTCACATACAGTTAGCATTCAATATTATGTAGTGATAAAACTACTAATAGAGGAAGAGAAGTCTGAAATTTTCAATATTACTCTCTGTTCTCTCTTACATTGAAAATTATTTCCTTTTAAAAGCCATCTTTTTCAAACTAGTATCCAACATCATATTAAGTGGAGAGAAGATATAAGGTTTCCCTCTAAAATCATGAACAAGACATGATGTCCACTATCACTGTATCTGTTCAGTAGAGTTCTTGAAACATTAGGCAAGATAAAAAAATAAAAATATATGGATAGAAAGGAAGAAGTTAAATTATCATCATTTGCAGGTGACGAGATTCTCTACATAGAAGAATCCAAAAATTCTACCAGAAAACTACTAGAATTAATATCCAAATTCAGAAGCATGGCAGGACACAAAGTCAACATTCAAAAATCAATAGTATTCCTATACAACAGTAATAAACTAATGGAAGAAAAATAACTTTTATAGTAACCTTAAGAAAAATGAAATACTAAAAAATTAACCTAACCAAGGAAGTGAAAATCCTCTATATCAAAAACTATAGAACTCTGAAAAAGGAGAATGAAGAGGATATCAGGAAAATAAAACATGTTTTCTGTTCCTGGATAGGCAGAAGCAATATAATGAAAATGGACATATCTCCAAAATTGAAAGATTTAACATAATCCTAATCAAAATACCAATAGTCCTCACAAATCTAGATAAAACAATTCTAAAATTAATATGAACCAGAAGATACCTAGAATAGCAAAAGCAATACAGGGCAATAAGAACAAGGCAAAAAGTACCACAATCCTGGACTTCAAATTATACTACAAACTACAGTGACAAAAACAGCATGGTTTTGGCACAAGCACAGATATATGAATCAATGAAACAGAATAGAAGATGCAGAAATAACCCCAAGCAAATTTAGCTACCTTATCATTCACAAAGGGGCCAAATAATTTCACTGGAAGAAAGAGAGCCTCTTTAACCAATTAGGAAAACTAACTATCCACACATCAAAGCCTTAAATGAGGTCCATATCTCTTACCATGAACTGAACTAGATAAGAAAATGGATCAAAGATCCAAATATTAAAATAGAAGCAATGTGCTAGAAGACAAAACAGCTAAGATTCTTGAAAACACAGGGGGAAGGCAAAGACTTTCTGAACAGAATCCCAGTTGCACAAGAAATAATACCATGAATCAACAAATAAAATCACATCAAATTAAAAAGCTTCTGCAAAGCAAAGGAAACAACCCAAGCAGTAATGAGACAACTTATAGAATGGAAAAAAATTTTCCAGATGCTCCTCAAAGGATTAATATCTAAGATATATAAAGCACTAAAAACAATAGACTTTAAATTGAAAGACTCAATCAAAAAATAAGCAACTAAAATGAATAGACACTTCTCAAACGAAGAAGTACAAATGGCCAATAAATACATGAAAAAAACATTCAACATTGCTGCCTAATAGAGAAATATAAAGTAAAATAACATTGAGATTTTATATTACTCCAGAAAAAAAATGGTTATATCTTCAAGAAATCAAATGATTACAAATGTTTAAGAGGCTGGGGGTGGGGGAAGGAACACTTCGTCATTGTTGGAGGAAGTGTAAAGTGGTACAACCTTTATGGAATCAGTATGGAAATTCCCCAAAATACTAAAACTAGAAATCCTATTCAACCTAGCTATTCTGCTTCTAAATATCTTCCCCAAAGATTTAAAGACAGAATATTGCTATGATATATGCATTCCCATGTTTATAGCACCACAGTTTATAATAGCTAAATCTTGGAAAGAGCCTCTATGTCCATCAATAGATGAATGGATAAAGAAAATATATTTGAGAGCCATGCCCTCTCCCACCAGAGTCGCCATCACTCCAGTGCCAGGAAGGTAGCCATGCAGGTGCCCCTGAACCCCCATAACTCCCCTTACCTACTCCCCGTGCACACTCTCAGACCTCCTGATTGTGCCAGTCTTTGGACACACTCTGCAGAGTCAGAGGTGGTCATAAAGGGTATTTTTCCGAGTTCCCAACTTTGAACATCTTTAAAGGAAGGGTGTGGGAAACCTGTAGTACAACGGTGTGGAGTTCAACCATTCAGAAGGTTAGGGAAATCAATCTGGGCCTTGCAACCCAAGGTCAGCCTGCATCATGGGGTTCAGTCATCAGCTAACTGAGATCAGGGGTCTTTCATCCTAGCTCTGTCTGAACCCCCATACTAAATGGTAATTATACTATATTGAAAAGTCTGTTCACTGCAGACATGTTCTGGACTGCTTGTTGATTTCAATTTAATTCAAATGATTTAAGGGTGATAGACTAGTGAATACAACAGGTGGTCAGTTTCCAAGTTTTGCTTGATCTTAATGTGTTGCTGATTGTATCAGTTGGGATAAAGGATTGTGGTTGATTTGATGAGGTGTTTTCTCTGATGTTATGAAGATGAGAATGTCTGTGGGTCGTTAGAGACCCAGAAGCTAGGGTGCAACTATATCAGGAAGATTTGGGTGACAATCCAAAGATTAAACCAAGGAAAGCTTGACAATAAAAATAAAAATGAGAAAACACTTAAGCAAGACACAAAGACAGACTTCCAGTTCACCAATGGCAAACAGTAGGGAAAATGAGGATGAAAAGGCTGATAGTGAACCACCAGGACACCCTGAAATCAAAGCACAGGAAGTAACAAAATAGATCAATCAGGCTCTAGAAAAATTCAAAACAGAAATAATTTCCCAGATAACCATAGAGATAGTGAGCAAAATGGAAGTCGTGATTCGAGACTCTAGAGCAGAAACTGACAAAGCACTAGATGAGCTCAGGACCATGATAGAAGCCATGAAGGCCCAGCATAATAAAGAAATGGAAATAATAAACACCCAACATAGGAAAGAAATGGAATCCATAAAACAGATTCAAATAGATATCCAGGAGATTAAACACTCCATTGAAAGTGTATGCAACAGAATAGAAGAATGTGAAGATAGGCTCTCAGATATAGAAGATAATATTGCAGTCAGTGACCTTGAAAAGTGTGGTCTCTTAAGAACAGTAGGGGATCATGGGAAATCAATCCATTAACTCCTAGATGATGCAAAGAAGAATAACATAAGACTGATAGGAATCCATGAAGTAGCAGGAGAAAATACAAATGACTTTAAAAAGCTGTTCACAAAATAAATGACAGAAAACTTCCCAAACAGAGGGGAAGAATTTGATATTCAGAGAGTGAGGCATATAGGACCCCAACTAGCCACAATTAAAAAATCTACACCTAGACATATAATAATCAAGATCGCAGAAACCCAACAGAAGAACAGAATACTACTACAAGCAGTAAGAGAAAAGAAACAAATCACATGCAAAGGAAAACCCATCAGAATCACAGCCAACTTTTTAACATAAAAACCCTTAGGGCAAGGAGAGCCTGGAGTGAGATATTTCAAGTACTAAAAGAGTACAACCTCCAACCTAGACTGATGTATCCTGCAAAACTCTCTTTCAAAATGGATGGGGAAATAAGATACTTCCATGACAAAGAACACCTGAGAAACTACATGAATACCTAACCAGCACTACAAGCAATTCTAAACAAGATCCTAGAAAAAGACAATGAAGGCAACAACACCATGAGGCCCAACAGAGCAAATCAAATAGGCAAGGCAAGAAACTAAAAGGAGAAGGTGAAAAAGTAAAAAGAATCAACAAAAGGCCAATAACATGAGAATAATGTCAGTACATATCAGTTATAATTACCAGTGTCCATGGCCTCAATTCACCAATCAAGAGAAATATACTGGTAGAATGGATTAAGAAGCAAAATCCAACAATATCTTGTATACAAGAAACACACCTATTGCAAAAAGAAGCTCATAAACTGAAAATGAAAGGATTGAAAACAATTCTCCATGTGACAGAAGCCCAGAAAAAAGCAGGGGTAGCAATCTTATTTGCAGACAAAACAAATTTCAAGCCAAAACTGATTCTAGTATTATTGATGGAGGATGGTACTGTATCATACCTCTGTAAATGTAAAATATCTTGTACCTGCTTTATGATACATAGTAGAGACCATGCTTTATCAGAGCTATTTTTAATGATATTACTCTAGAATATTCTCTTTAAAGATGATGATTAATATGCTAATTAAAAAATGGTGCCAGGTATCACAACAGCAACAGAACTTTGCTGTTTTCTGGATATTATTCTTTTCTTTGCTTTTTTGTTTTTGTTTTTTTAATGGAATGTGCTGAATGTCTATAATTTTGTTCAGATGACTGCAGAACCTGGAAAAGCTGTTGCTGCTATTGATGCATAACATACTGCTATTATTGTTCTTTTTTTATATAAATATAAATATATATACATATAATTTGAATTTTTGGAAACTTTGTGCTGTCAATTTTGGAAAAAGTTATCCCAATTTACTGTGTTGAGTTGGCATTGTACAGAAATTGACAGCCATATTGGTCTAGAAATGTTAATTTTTTTTACAGTAGTACAGTGGTAACGCACTGTATTAAATATGTAAGGTCATATCTATGTGGGTTTGATTACAGAAACTAATAAATTATTCTCTAAATAATAAAAAAAGAATAAGATAAGACTACAAGAGCAAGAAACAATTTAAATATGTTCAGGGATCATTTTCATCTTCAGAATTAAGGATTATTTTAATCTTACATCATTGCCTTTTCTCTTTTACTTTCCTTTTTAGTTTTATTTTAGGATTCCCTATTTTTCATATTCATACAGAGATTTCTTTAACTGAAATACAGAATAGTTTCTTTGGTGCGAAAAACTATGATAGTACACAGGATCCTAATGAGATAATTAATAATGTGAAATAGGAAGTAAAGGGCTAAAGGTGTAGGGAAAGTGGGAAGAGTGGGGGAAGGTAATAAGGGAGAGGAAAAACTATGAGAAATTGAAAAAATGGAAATAAAGTGTTTGTAAATAGGGATGTGAGGAGGGGGGTGAAGGGAGGGCAGGGACAAGGGGAAAAAATGAGAATCAAGACCTATCATGTAAAGGTACAGGATCCTAATAATGAATGTAACTGTATTGTATACCTAGATTGTACCAATAAACTCAATAAAAGGAAAAAAATTGAAAAAAAAAAGAAAATGTATTTATACACAGTGGAGTACTACTGTGTCATAAAAGGATAAAAGAGTCATTTTTAGGAAAATGGATGCACTGCAGACCATAATGTTAAGTGAAGTAAATCAGATTTAAATATTGAATAGTTTCTCTTATATGAGAAACCCAGTGTATAAATAAAGTGCAAAATTAAAAGTAGACAATAGGAAATTGTGAGGTGAATCTTTGGCACATGGGAAGGGAACACAGAGATGGAGGAAGATGGGGAGGGAGGAAGGGAAATGAGATCTTTTTAAAGATGTGGATGATTGTGAAGTACTGTGTACATGCACCAAGTCCCTGTGAGGAATGTGATCATCATATGCTATAAACATGTATGTAGGAAAAGAGGTCTAAGAGGTCTAGAGAGGTGAAAGGAGGAGAGAAGAGGGTTAAAAAATGGAATTAAGCAATGTCGTGTATGTATACCAACTCCCCAGATTGAATGTAATCATTATGTACTATAATTATGTATTATAATTATAATATGTTATACTAACATAAAATATAAAATATTAAAAAAGCAGAACTGACTTTCAAAAACTAACTAGATAAAATCATTTCCTTCTGATTCACAGAAAACGTAGAGATTACCTGAGTACTTTCTAAGAGAAAGATATCAAAGTATCTCTATGAAATAAAGTAATCAACATGGTAGGGGTAATAGCTGCCACCCAAAGAAATACTAAATATGAACAATAGGTGATTTCATTCTAAATAGTCTCCCTTAGAGTAATACAAATATAAAATTAAGTTTCCAGAAAAAGCAAACAACAAAAGTGCTTTTAAATTGGTAGATTCCATTAGATTCCCAGTACCAAAAAACAAAACAAACAAACAAAAAGGTAGATTTTAATGCTTAAAGGATGACTAAAGGTGACAATGTAATTTTAGATTAAAATAGAATATGAGTGGATATGATTGTTAGTCAAAGCCCATATTTTTTTAAATAAAGCAATTTAAAATGTGCTATAATGGAAACAAAGGATCCTATGGAATTCTTTTGTTTTGTAAGGCTACCATTATAAATTCACTGAGAAATAGAAGATATCCTCACCCATAGGCCTTTGAAAGTGTGGTATTTTCTTTTGGTAAAAATGATTTCCTATCCATTGCTTTATTTTTAATTTAGAGTTGAAATTTTTGAAAGAAAGACAGTTAAAAACTCAAATCTATGTCACATTAACTGTAAAGTTTATTTAGGAGGAGAGTAAGTGTAGGGGACTATAATAGAAGATGATTTTAGTGAAAGAATTCTCCAGAACCACAAAATCAATACTCGGAATGATTGAATTGGCTAAATATCTCGCCTTGTCTATTTTACATACAATATTTGATTTAAAAGTGAAGTTTCCCTTTTTTTTCCCTAAAATTATGTGAGAAAAGCAATGTTTCATTAGAGAAAATGGGTATATAGGAATCTCAATTTTCCTCTTGCTGATTCAAGAAGGAATAATATTCTTTCAAGTCTTGTCTTTGGCAGTTTTTATCAATTTCCTTGTTATTTTGAGTCTACCAAATTATTTCTTGGATATCAGAGTCCAACAAAACTCTTCTTATTACTTCCCTGAAGTTGAATTGCTGAAAATCTTTCTGTAATAACTATCAGCACACCTTCTGATTGTAGTCAACATTATTCATTCTAACAGAGGAAGTCAAGTTGTGGAAGACACCTTGAAATAATTTTCCATGTTGGCAAAGTTGAATCCAGAATGTTTGGTGTAAGGCTTGGAAATATGTACTTCTTAAAGTCTCTTCAGTAGCTCCATTTTTACAATATTTCTTGGTAGTTTTAGTAAACTAAACTTTTAGTAACTTAGTATGAAGACCTTCTTTCTAGCAGAATGATATCTGCCACTCTTAAAGAAGACAGTAATTCTGCTCCTTGTGACCTTGTAAAATTAAACTTTTGAGACTAAAATGTCTCTAAGTAAAGGATCTATTAAGCTGTTCCAGATGCTACCCAAAGGTGAAATAATTGGTCTTGGGACAAACTCCTTAAGCTACCAGCAGTGAGGCCAAATAAGATTTGGAGAAATATTCACTGGAATCAATGTACCAGGGTGATTTATAATGAAAATTTGGGAAGAAAAATATAGATTCTTTTCTTCTTCATTCTTTCTTCTTCTTCTTCTTCTTCTTCTTCTTCTTCTTCTTCTTCTTCTTCTTCTTCTTCTTCTTCTTCTTCTTCTTCTTCTTCTTCTTCTTCTTCTTCTTCTTCTTCTTCTTCTTCTTCTTCTTCTTCTTCTTCTTCTTCTTCTTCTTCTTCTTCTTCTTCTTCTTCTTCTTCTTCTTCTTCTTCTTCTTCTTCTTCTTCTTCTTCCTCTTCCTCTTCCTCTTCCTCTTCCTCTTCCTCTTCCTCTTCCTCTTTCTCTTCTCCCCCACTTTCTCTTTCATACTAGTAATTAAATCCAGGGCTTCAACCCAGCTAAGCAAGTGGTCTACCACTAAGCTATACCCACATTCCCATGAATTGTTTACATCAAACGTATGTATACTGGCTAAAATAAGAGGGGCAGAAATAACATGAGGCAGGCAGTTCTGGGATGAAGGGTATTTGGTAAAAAGAATTACTGCTGCTTTTCGGTTGGCTCATTGTAAGAGCAGAGTGCGATGTGACATTGACAAAGAATCTTCAGACACCGGAGAGGAGTGTGGAGCAATTTAATTTTCTCTGTTGACTTAGTTTAAAGCCATAAATTAAAATGTACTTCTGATGTCTTTCCTCCTTCCAATCTCTGGCCTACAACTTAATTTAGTTTGTTGTTTTTATATATCTCAGAATTCTCTTTTCAACCATCAGTGCCTTGGTGTGACAATATTTGTACACATGTGTATGCTTTAGAGTGCATGCAGTAATGGCTGTTTACTTCCAAATACTTTGATATAAACTATTCGTAGAAATAAGGCAAAAAAGTGGGTCCCCTAAAAACTTTAAAATTATGTGATAGTTGATATAATTCTTATAACAAAGGTCATTTATTAAATAAAAATAACAATGGAGAAATAGTCTGGAATGCAATAGGTATCAATGTTCCTAATCAATTTCATTTCCTTAGAATGATGTTATGTGAATTGCATACATTTTTGAAGCTGTTTTCAATCTTTTTTTGAAGTAAAATTGTTGATAACTAACAACAATGACTATAATCACCATGTTACCAACAGCTGACATTCAGTCTGCACCCATTAAGCATTAGGCACTGTGGCAAGCACTTTATATATAATTTACCTTATCAGAGGCAAATAATTAGTATTCCTATTTTACTGATGAAGAAATCAGGATGCCAAAAAGTTAAGGGACAAAGAAGTTTAAGTCACATAACTGGAAATTAATTGGATAGGGGCAATCTCATGAAATCTGATTCTAACACAACACCTCTATTAAATAAATAAAACTATTAGTATTTAAAGGTGACATTTTGGAGCACAAGCTTGTTTGTATCTTTGCAAAGTTGTGCCCAAGGACATGATGTTCTGAGACTAAATTTTCATTTATTCATTTACTATCTATTCTGTATCTGTTTCCCAAAGGAATGGAAGCTCATTACAAGAGCAGACACAATGTAAGAACCACAAGCCTGAGTGACAAAAGGGTGCATGAAAAGAAAGAGCTAGCAGACACTAAGACCCTGATTCAAAACAAAGGCGCAGCAACTAATGAAATAGAGAACAGCATCAGGAGACTAACTATTGTTTTCTGAGTAGAGTAGCAAGAGCTCTTGAGATACTTACTCTAGAGGGTTTTCTTTCTGCCTTTTTCAGTCTTGTCAGTCTGAGTATGCCTATGTTGGGGAATGAGGTCGTTATAGTAGAAATGTAAAGAAAAAGAGAAAATAATTTTTGGTAGTAATTTTTAAATTCTTGACTTGAAAGAATTTTTTTAAAAAGAGACTTTGCTATGGAAATAATTAGAAAGTGTATTAGAAGAATACCCCATGAAGACTCTTGTCTGAGGGATGAGTTGAAAAGAGTTCCCTGTTCTAAGAGAAAAATCCTGCCCTGAAGAAGCCTGACAGAAGCTAGCAGAGTGCTACTCCCTATCCTTCTGTACAAAAGAATCATGTCTACTTTCTTCAAAGCCTTCTGGGTGAAGGCCCTCGGCCTACAGTCACAAACATGTCCTCAGCCCACAGATGGGGCCCTTTTCCCTTTGCAAGAGTGCAGGGAAACTGACTTATAAGAACAATGCCATGGCCATTGGCCAGGACACAGGCAGGCTCCTTGGATCTGTAGAAGTGGCAGGAGTAAAGAGCCTTAGCATTATGTTGGCCTTGGTGTGAGAAGAGAGAGGTGCTTCTGTCTCTCTCTCTCTCTCTCTCTCTCTCTCTCTCTCTCTCTCTCTCACACACACACACACACACACATTCAGACACACAGTAGAATTTGGAGAGACATTGAATATTTCCATAAAAGAATATATCTTCACTGGAGACCTTGTATATTAAATTCAACCCATACAGTTCAGATATGTTTCCAGGATAGCAGACTTAATAAAAGTTATTACTCAGGGCAGTAGTTGCACAAGCACAATCTCCTGGAGAGCTTGTAAAGATGCAGATTGATGGGACCTTGGGGGTGGCCTAAGCACTCATATTGCTAAATAAGTTCCAAGGGATGCTGCTGCTGACAGTTGTTGCTTTCAGAAGCACTATCTTGAAGGATGTAGCAACTTAATTATTAAGCAAAACCTTCAAGATGTATGAAATGCCAATGACCTCATATAATGGGCATTTAAAAGACCTAAGAATAACCAAATATACATAAATACTTTGGACCAGACAACCTTCGATGTATATGAACTACTTATATCTTTTGTATATGAACTACTACTTTTATAAATGAACTACTTAATCTTTACAATAATCTTCTCAAGTAGGTGATATTATTGGCTGTATTTTGTAACGTAGGAGGTTAAATGACTTGTCCAAGGTCACATAGTTGGAAAACAACAAAGCTAGGATTTGACAGCAGGCCATCTGTGAGTGCTTATAATTGCTTTGATATACTTCATATCACTGAGGTCTCTGAACAGTCTAAATTGATGCAGCATTCAAGAAGGGCTTAGGAGGATGGGTATCCAAATCTCTCCATGGAGATAGGTCCCAGGTGACTTGTAAGCGAGGCCAAACTTTCCTGGGAAAAAGCTGTTGATATGCCTAAGATTCAGGACATAGTGCTACTCTTATGAAGTCTCAGCCCTTCAAGGCTTCCTTCACACTAATTTTATGATCTCAGCCCTCTGAAGTTCACAAGGGCCTTTCCAGTTAGGCTTCCCCAAGGCCCCACACCTCTCCCACTCTGTGTCCTTCTCTCTAGTTTGTCTACAAACCCATTCATTCCCTGTTCACGGCTCCACTCCAGGGTCAGCTGGCTCTTGCTGAGCCTGCTAGTAGAAGGCATTGGGAGAAGATGTAGGAAGAGAGCACTACAGTAGTCAGCCCCCACTCCCTGACCTGGCTCTCCCAAGATTCCTGCTTTTGGAGGACAGGTGTACCATGCATCAACTTCTGTTGCGTGACCCTGGTTTAAGCTTTGGGAACCACATCTTCCATAGTCTTGCCAATTTGAGGCTCTTAATTGCTTTCTGCATTTCCAACCTTTGGATCACCTCACCATTTGACTTCATAGTCTTCTACCACCTAGGTGACCAGTTCAATGTTAATTTACTTTATTTTACATACGTGAAATAGTTTTAATTTTTTCATTGCACTGTGACTGATTTTCCTCATATATTTGTTTCAGTGACACTGGACTCTTCTTTTTCTAAATACAGTTGGGTTTCTGTCCAGAACATTTGCATTAGCTCCCTCTATAGATAATCTCCAAAGTTGTCTGTTGGTTAACTCTTGCATTTCATTCATGTTTTGGTACAAGTATTCCCTCATTTCACTCCTAACCATTTATAACATTTTCTGATTAATAGTCTCATAGTAACCATGACTATTTAAAATTATCTCATTTATTTAAGTGTTTTTTTCTTTTTTTCTCATTAAGTTTATTGGTACTTTTTAGGTGTACTATTCATCATTGGGATCTTGTTATATTCATCATTGGGATATTGCACTTTTATGTGATGTATCTTTGTTCTTAATTTTTCCCCATTCCCCTGCCCTCACTTCACCCCTTCCACGCTTCCGTATTTCAGACTTTCTTTCCATTTTTTCCTTTTTTTCATATTTTTTATTTTCCCTTTTTCCTTTCCCCTATTCTTCTCATTTCCCCTAGTCCTTCAGCCCCTTTCTCTCTATTTTCTGCAGAACAGGAGAATATGCATGTTGTTTGCTCAAAAGTGGTACATGTTTATGATAAAAAATTATGAAAACACATAATTTTCCCCAAAAAAGGAGAGCTATACAGGAAGCTTCTGTTAATTATTTAGTCCAAAACTTTCTGGAATGTTTTCAAATACACATATGTTTATTTTTCCCCAAATTTTTCTTTTATGCATCATATTTCATATCTTGCTTATTTTAAATAAGATATATTATGCACATTTCCCAGCATACACTCTTATTCTTCAAACATTACTCTTTTAAGGACTATATCCTTTTCACTCATGATAATATACATAATGGATTTAATTATTTCTCCATTGGTGGATTTCTTGGTATTTTCATTTTGAAGTTAGTATTTATTTAGGTATGTCTGCACATATACTTGCTTATGGTATTAGAATATGTCACTTGTGGAGCAATTGCCGTCTTCCCCATTGATAATTTTGCAAATTCCATGTAACTATACTTCTCTATGAAAATAATTCAGACTTTTGAAAAGAATCAGTTTTAATGTTTTATGCTGTTCCTTTATATTCTTCATTCATGAGCTTCATTTTATTCTTTTGATCACTAGATATATCTCCTCGAGTTGTTCAAGAGTGTTGACTATGTAGGTGATATGATTCACAAATCCTAACTATAAATGTAAATTTTGATTGCTTTTATGTATGCTACTCAATTTGGCCTGGGAAATGTTTGGTTATATTTTTTCACCTAGAACTGTGTAAATATTGCTCTACCTTGTTTTGCAAGTATTTATGAAGAAGAAAAGTCCTGACACAACCTAAGTTTTGGCTACCTATAGGTTACATATGTAAACATTTAGAGATGGAGATGAACTAAATAGATGCAGATCTAAATGTCCACATAGATAAAAAAATGTATATTGTTGACTAGGGGTTTTTCAGATTTTTAAAAAATTCTTATATTTAAAAATATTGTCAAACGTACTTAAATGTAGAATTATTTTTCTTAATTTTTGCATAGAAGATAGTTTGCTCTTAAAACTACATACACAAATATTTTATTTCTTAGATTTAGGAAAATGTCTTATCACTATGTCGTGCTTGCCTTTCCTCATGAATAATCTTTTGTGTGTTCCTCTTTTTCTGTTTTTATCATTTCTCCTTCCTTTGTTCTTCAGCATGTCAAATTAGATTTAAACATGATGGGTAGTTGGTTCACAATATCATTTTATTTTTGTCCTTTATTCCTTATAATGTAAACTTTAATTTTTATAATATTTTATTTTTAATATTTTATCTTGTCCTTTTTATATTCAGCTATTATCTTTTATATGTCTGTTTTCTTCTCATGACTTTTTATTTCCACTTCAAAGAAGCCATGTCTAGTTCAATCAGAAAATGATATCAATATTTTAATTTTTATTCTCAGGTTATTCATGATTTTTCACCAATATGCTTTCCTTCTGAATCTCCAGCATAATTTTTTTCCTTTTTCTCTTTCACCAGACCAAAGATATGCATCTTTTTTTACCTTGTTCTCCTTTGACTTTTGTACTGGTGTAATTTCATTCTCCGGTTTACATCTGGAGGCCAAGATATAGACAAGTGCTAGTACAGTTATCAATTTTTTCAGTTTTATCCTGTTATTTATGTCAACAAAAGATTCTTCAATAGCCTCAATAACTAGCAAAGATGAAACAATGTGTGGTTTCTGAGGTTACTGCCTTTACTCTAATTTATGATATTTTATACCTGAGGACTATACTAAATGTGGAGCTGTTTTATATAAATGGACTGAAAATAAAGATGAACTGAAAGTAAGACACTTCTACTCTTACTCCTTTGACCTTTGTAAAAGCAATATCTATGTTAGGGATGGCGAACCTTTTAGAAATCAAGTACCAAACTGCAACCCCAAGTCAACTTATTTATCACAAAGTGCCAATACTGCAATTAAACCTGAATATTGAGGTTTTAAGTTAGGAAAAACAACAAAAATGCTCTAAATAAACATTTTTTCTTAAAGAAAAACACAATAAAACATGTGCCATAGCTTTGCGAGCACTGGTCTACATGGAAGAGAGACCAATTCAACCCTCGCCATCTGGGGCACACAGTGGGAGAGGTTAACAACTGATCACCTGTTTTTGCTCCAGATCATCCACTCTTCAGGAGAAGAATCTGGGCAAACCTGAAGGTAAAGCCTGCATCAGTTTTTCTTTCATTCACATCTTTCTGTCATATCTTTTCAGGTGAGCTCTAACAGTTTCTGATTTGAGGATGTCCGTTCAGCAATATTCATCAGATACTCATTAAATCTTTGCAATGTGCCAGTATTGCAAACAACTCAAAAGGAAATGGCTCTTGCCTATAAAAAAGTTAAGTCTCATCTGTTCATCCATCTTGAGTTTTACGAGTTTTTTTTTTCTACTTTGTGCTTCTTTAGGTATTTTAATGGGAAATTGTGGGAAGCTGTGCTGTTAGTGTTAGAAGAGGAGCAGAGTGCTGCTACTTAAAGACTAACAGGAACAGGAAATAATTTTTACATTATGCAGTCATTTTTAAATCCTTTTGTCATTCCATGTATGAATTCTAATGTAATAATGTATAAAAATAACTACATAAAATTAAGTGAAGTGGATTATCAATAAAAGACCCTGTATTGGATTCTTATTTTCATACAGCAAATTATCACAACTAAGTGGTTTACAACAGGAATTTACTACTATGCAGTTCTGGAAATCAGAAATTCAGAATCAGTTTCACTGAGGTAAAATCAAGATGTTGGCAGAGCTTCATTTTTTTCCCTGGAGTTTCCAGGGAAGACACCTAACTAGGGCTGTAATTACACTGGGAAGCTGGACTGGAGATGAAATCCACTCTCAAGCTCAGCTGTATGGTGTTGGTGGGTTCTGGCCTTCATGCTGTGGGCCTTGTAATTTACACAGCAAGCTTCTTCCAGATAAGCAATCTTGGAGAGATCCGGAGAGCACGTGGCTGGGATGGAAGCCAAAGACCCCTTCTAACCTAATCCTAGAAATGATAGCATATGACTCTGACAAATTATATTTGTCAGAAGTCAGTTGACACATGCACTCCACACTCAGAAGTAGTGTGAAACACACGAATACGGGGAAGTTAGGTTCCCAGGCAGGGAGGTCATTTTAGAAGCTGCCTGCCAGGGAAACCTAGTATTCTGGACTGAGTGAATTTCCAGTGACAGAATTACACAAATATTTTTCTTTCTCTGTTTATATACCATTATTTTCTAAGTTCAGATATTAAATAATAATCCTAGAAGATTTTAAGTATGTTACATGGAAGAATTATTAATGTCCTGTGCAAATGTGTAATTTATTTCTGAATAAGAAAAATACTATAGATTCAAGCTATTTTTAATGTTTTTAAAATTTGTTATTATTTGATAATAAAAACTAGAGACAAAAACCATTAAAACTAAAATTATCATTCTAAATTAAATTATTTTGTGGATATATTCAGGCAATAGTTAAGTAAAAGTTAAGTACAAGGAAAAAGTACATCTCACATTTTAAACAACAGTGAAAAACATCCTCCGGTTGAAAAAAAAAATCCTTGCATTTCCATTGAGTGGTTGCGTTACTTGATTGTTTTACATAATAAATGACAAATAAGGTACATTTCTCTTCTCTCTTGATATTTCTCTTTTCTTTTAACTAACATGGGAATACTTTTTAATCATTACACTAGCAATCTAAATTTCAGGACATTCTTCCCCATGGATTTATAAGAGTTCTGGCCCAAAGATTTTCTGTGCCCATCGACCAAAGAAAGATCTGTCAAAACTAAAGTTGTTTATTTTGTGCCAGTTCCACCATTTGATTTCTTATCTTAGAAAATTCAGTATTTAAGCTCAGCATATTATGCCTTATAGCAAAACTTTTTTATTTCTTTTCATTAAGGACAAATTGAAAGGTATAACAGAAAAAAGGAAAATCTTGGAATTTAAAGATAGAATATATAAAATGATAAACATGATCATTCAGTTGAAGTCAAGCGGTAAATAAAAATATAGAAAAATTGAATGGAAAAAAGTGACAGCATTGTAATTGTTAATAGTTCTTTAGTCTAAATGCAAATAAAGTGAATCTTATAGGTACTGACTAAATGTTTGAGGAAAGAAATGACATGCTTTAAATTTAATGAAAAATTTATGTTTAAATCGTGTAGGGTACAGGGAAAGGTTATAGTACCACCACTCCTGCCGTGAGTCCTGGTCTCCTGTGAACCATACTAACACAAGGCAAATTAATGAATAAAGACAGGAAATGAGACTTAGAGAAGAAACTGAGCTTTGGGCCTCATCAGTGATGCTCTGGGTAGCAAAGATGAAGGCACCCTGAGCTATGTATTGGGTTCATAGGGAGTAAGAAATGACTCAGAAGATGGTGCTAATCCTAAAACCATGAGGATCTTATGTTGATGAGGATTTTATGCTGATGAGAGTCTTACAACAGTAGGTGGAATATGTTAAAATGATAAGGAATTTGTCCCATCCCAGATGAGACCTTTTTACTCTGTTTTCAAAGACCAGGATGTCTTCAGCTGATGTAATCTTGCCTTTGAGTATCACAGCATCAAGGGACCATTGAGGTCTCAGCTGTGACTGGAGGTAAAAAAGGAGTTTCAGGATGTCATAGTTGGCCTTTAGGCAAGAAGACTAGGCCTAATCATAATTTAGTTGTGAAATGATTTTTCCCAAAAACTATGTAGAATTACCCCTGACAAAGTAGATGCATTTAAAATTGATGAGAGGATGCATGAAAAATGAATCACGTATCTATGGTATATATTTAAGAAATTTCATAGGTACTTTTGTTTGTCGTGCTTTTGTAATTTGAATGGTTGTCTGTTCCTATATTCTACTATTTGCATTTTTCCCTTACGCTTTCAAGACACACTTAAACATCTCCATTCACCAGGCCAAAAAACACTGTACATTTCTTCTAGATTCTATTTTCTACATGTGATGATTTACATCAAGACAGACAAAATAGGTGGACCAGCTTGAAGCTGAGAATCTGTTAAAATCTTTAATAGCAACAATCATAGGTTTAATTTGATAGAATAAGAATATAAAGTACAGAACTTTAGTCCAAAAATGCACTGCAAAAAAGTCATAGAGATTTCACTTACCAACAAAATCTCTATGACATTTTTGCAGTGGATTTTTGGACTAAAATTCAATACCTTACATTGTTATTATTCTCAGCTTCAAGATGGTCCACCTATTTTGATTGTCTTGATGTAAATCATTAACATATTGAAAACAGAGTCTAAAAGAACATTTTAGAAAATGAACTAAATTTTTTCCTTCATGTTGTCTGTCCAACACTCAGCACTTTCACATATTAGCAAGTCAATCATAGCAGTGCATGCCTACTACTTTATTATTGAGGAATTTTTGCTTTATGTTTACAGTTCACTACTATTCAGCTATCTTTTCTTGTTCCAATATAAACACAGTCATTTTTGAGTGCATGGGCAAAGTTACCTCCCCCAAACCAAGACCATACTGAGTTTAAGTTATCTTAATCCCATTTTGTAGTACTGTCATATCCTCAACATCCCCTTGTAGTAATAAGCTTACGCACAATTCAGCATTTTTTTCCATAATCCTTTCTTACCTTTCTCATTTGCACTTGTGAAATTGCAGTTTTTAACAACTTCCAGCTTTTCTGAAATTTTCTTTCATGAGCCCATGGATTCACTGAATGAAGTCATATTTATTTTTTCTTGACTTTGTAATGACCATCTTTCTAAAATCTGGAATGTACTTTTCATGGACTATCATGTATTATCATGTACTTCTAGGTTCCATGATTTCTTTTTCTCAGCACTTGATTCCACACTGACAAGACAAGAACCATACTTGAAGCTGTGCAGCTGCACAGAGACCCCAACGTGCCATAATTTTAATTTTAATGCTCTGCTGTTGATTTCTTGGAGTTCTTTGTAAGTTTTGAACAAAAGGCCACACATTTGTATGTTGTATTAGGCATTTATTTATTTTATTAATAAATTTTATTTTATTCCATTCCCCCCTCGAGTCTCCTCCCCTCCCTGTGTGCAAACTGTTTCCCTTTTTTTCCTTCTAATTTTACTTTTTTCTTATCCCTTCCTTCCTTTCTCCCTTGTTCCCTTCTGATCTGAACACTTTCTTCCCATTTCCCAGCAGCTATTATACATCTCAGTTCTTATTTCTATATTCAGTTTTTTGCACCAGAGAAACAATGTGGTATCTAAACATGTGTGTCCAATCTATTTCACTTCAGAGTATCATCTCAAGGTCCATCCATTTAGCTATAAATGTCCAGAGTTAATCCTTCTTTGCGGCAGAGTAGTACTCCATCATATACAAAAAACACATCTTCTTTATCCACTCTTCAGTTGATGGGCATCTTGGCTATTTCCAAGTTTTATCTATTATAAACTGTGCTGGTATAAACATCACTGTGGTATGATGCTTTCAGTTCTTTCAGGAAGATACCAAGAAATGGTATAGCTGGGTCAATTGAACCTCTAGTTTTAGTGAGAAATCTTTACACCAGTTTCCATAGTGGCTGCACCAGTCTACACCCCCACCAACAGTGGAGAAGGGTTCTTTTTACCCCACAGTCCCTTCAGCATTTGTTATTGTTTGATTTCTTCATAGTAGCCATTCATTCTGGAGTGAGATGTGATCTCAGCATTGTTTTCATTTGTGTCTCTCAAATGACCAGTGAGGTTGAACATTTTTTATGTATTTATTTGCCATTTGTAATCCTGTATCTGAGAAATGTATTTTTTATTTCAGATGCCCATTTTTTTTGTATTGGGTCTTTAAATTTGGAGGGTCTGATTTATTTGAGTTCTTTATTGCATTAGGTTTTGAAAATTGTGTACCTGATTGATACTGAATCTGCATTCAAAACAAAGACTCACCTATCTATCTATCATCTGCTTTTACTTTCTAAGACAGCAGATTGACTACAAGATAATTTAGATTATCAGATCTTCAATGAACAATTTCCTTTGAGATGTTCACTGTGTTTAATAACTTACTCCTACAACCATACCTCAAAGTTTTTATCCAGATTTATTTTCAAATAATTTCTTTTATGCTTACTGAAAGAAAGCTGGAAGATATAGAAAGATCTTTCTGTAATCCATGGCTAGCTATAATATTTATTAGATTTTCTAACTAGCTTTAAACATAATTATGAATATGTGGTATCTAATAAAGTATGCACAGCAATATTTAAGGAGTATTATATTATTATGCATATACTCAATTTGAAAAATTGAATCTGGCTAGCATTACTTTTGAAAATTATTTTAAGTTTTAATCAAAAAATACGATTTGGAATTCAAGTTTTGTGTAGGAGTACAATTTAGCTGCAATGACAGGAAAACTTTCTGACAAAACTCCCTTCATTAAGAAAATCTTGCTGGGTTGGGAATACAGCTGAGTGTTGTCATGTTTGCTTGGCAAGTGTAAGGTCCTGAGTTTAATCCTGTTTAAAACACCATCCATGGTATTTGTTTATTTCTACTTACCATTGGTAGTTATTTCAAATCTCTGCTCTTTTTCAAAAATATTATAATTTTAACTCTATTGAAGTGACTTTAAGTCAGTCACTTGAAATTGGTCATGGTGAGAATATTGATACACAAAAAAATTGGCATATACTATTAGTCTTTACTTTCCCCCAGAAAAAGTGGGTCTAGGAGTCAAGCTGCAATACTAGTTAATCCAACCCATTCCCGACTCTGTCACACCTGTTTCTGCGAGGATTTCAGCAAGACTCCAAGGCACTCCATTTGCTTTGTTAAACATTATTTACAAACATCACTCAGAGGAAGATATGGATGAATCCTGGGAGGTCTTTTTCATCTGAAGTTATTACGATCTTACATATATATCAGTCAGTACTTTTTTTTTGTAAAATAGATTTTAAAAAATGGGTTTATTTTGGTAAGATAGAGTTGAAAATTCTCAACTTAATTTTTGTACAAGTCATACTAACAAACAAATGTCTATTAAAAGTATAACATTAAAAACATATTGCATTGATACTAATGGGATTTATGTGGTGCTATAATAAGGTTTACATTTTTGATATAATAATATTAAGTGAGAAAGTAAATGGCAAGAAAATGTGTCTCATGATTTTGTTTATGCACAAAAAAGACATATAGATTGATAAGAAATATTGGCCAACTCTGATGTTCTCATAATGCTCCATTTCTTGATTGGGTGCTAGTCACATTGTTGTGTTCACTTTTTAGTAAGTATTTAAACTGCAAAATATACATACTTTTATATATGTGTATTATATTTGAATAAGAAACTTAAATTTTACTGAAGTATACATGTGTTTAATTTTTCAGATTAAGCATTTATTATTTAACAGTAATTTCCTCCAATAAGAGAAGTAGAACTGGGGGAATACTGTAGGGGACTTTTGCTTTTTAACCTATATTTTGTATGGAATGTTTTATGATGAGTATTCACTGTCTTACAGGGATAAAAACTGTCCCTAAAGAATAATTAAAATGCCAGCCATATATCCATCCATATTCTTTTAGCATTAAATTTACTGTATACCTTCCATTGTTTTTCTTCCACTTGAAGTTTCAGAAGGAGAAAGGGCTCCCCTGTATTTTGCAAACACTTTAACAAGGGCAGACATGTGAAATCTGTGAGATGGCTTCCTTCAAGAGAAGCTGTCTCTCTCTCTCTCTCTCTTTTTTTTTTTTTTGTTTGTTTGTTTGTTTTTGTGTTTTGTTTTAGTATAGGGGAGAGAACTAGGTTGGGTCCTTGCACTTTTGAGACAGGTGGCGGCACCACTGAGCTAAATCCCCGGCCCATATTATCTGTTTTTGACTACAGTAAATTACTTTAGTGGACATAAATTCCGTTTTATGAAATCTTGCTTCAGAGGTAATACGTAACTGTTCAGGAAACTCCCAGCTTCTGCTTTGGCTTACTTTCTCTCTTTATACAATTGAATAAATATATGTATTTTTTTTAATTCTTGAAGGTTAGTAGGAGAAAGTAGGTAAGGCCAGAAACAAAAATAAGTTTTGAAATATGTGCAAGGCTGGTCTTGATGAAGGCTTTTATCAGATCAACTCATCTTTTTCTTGGTTCTTCACAAACCAATTTTATGATTGTTTGATTCTTTCCACTAGCTCTCATTCAATGGGGGTAATTTCTTAACTACTTTAATTTAACAAGAGATGCTATATATATGGCTATGAAACTGTGTTTAAATATCACCATGGTGTGGTGCTGAAAGTCAGCTCTTGTTCTCCACTGCCAGTTGAAAGCCACAGCTGAACTCCACTGCCCCAATGAAGTGTGGGTGATCATTTTCTAATTCATACAAAGCCACAGTGTGGCTGTAACTGGCTCATTGTAATGGGAAAATTGCATAGTTTCTTACACATGGGTCTTTGGAATACCCTTTGAAGTGAAGTCATTTGAGAATATTCCTTATTACAAAATTGGATTAGGTTCATCTGTAAGTCTGATGGTACCTTTAGTCTTAGCAAATAGAGAAAATATAAAAACATCTAAAAACACTCTTCTTTACTTTAGCATTGTTAACTTGTAAATGTTTCCCTGGGGTTGTCTTTTTTATCTTTGATGTCTGGACTGCAAGTAAGAGATTTAATGTATATTGTACATTTTCCCCTTAAAGTAAATCAATAATAAACATATTTGTGTTAAACCAGGGCAAGGAGTGTAAAGTTTCATTTTGCCTACCAGCTCTGAATGGAAGTTTTAGGGAAGTCTTTGCTCTTCCAATCCTGGACAACACAGCATTATCATCTTACCATTGGGACTCTTGAACCAACTAGCCTCTTGGTCAAATGCTAACCTGCTCAGAGGATATTAGAGTATATATCAACCCAAATTCTAAGTACATTTCTAGGTTTGTGCACATGGCCAGAGATTGCAGGTAAAAGCATGAAAACCTAATGTCATATTCTTCAAGAGCAATAGATGAAACAGGAGTGGTCAAAATGTAGGGCTGGCCTATTAACCTTTGAACTCACCTGTCTCCCACCATCCCTGAGACAAGGGAAGGGGTGACCAAAGTAATTATCCCCTTTATTGTGAAATGGGAAAATTCTGGTACTACATTACTATTCAGAAGATGGACAATATTTCCCATGTATAGACCTAGGGAGGATCAAGAGATATAAACCCTATCATTCTCCTTCTGTCTAAAACATATTTTGAAGATATTGAACTACAGGATTTTGACTGTCTCCCAATTACCATTTCTCTGCTTCTCGTGTGTGAGAGCAGAAAATTTGTTCTGACTGTAATGAGCCAGAAAATGTGTGTCTGGCCCAAAGAAGGCATGGGCTGCTGTTCTGTCGTCACAAGTCCCATTGCTATTCCTATGCCTGGATCTCCCCAGCTTCCTCATTCTAGGTCAGGGCATGCAGAAAGGGGGCCTAAAGGCATTGCATGGTAGGTGGGAAGGTGAGGATTCAGGCTGTCTTGATGACAGTGGCTTCTTTCCTGTATCCACATCCTGAAGGCTAATGTTAACCCAGCCAAGAGGCTGAGTGGAGCTCTTTAGCTTCATAGGTTATTTTGATCTGTCCCCCACCCCCATTTCCTTCAGAGAGCCTTTCCCTTACTTTTCTTCTTACCTACTTACAGCAGACCCTCACCGGTTTGTTAACTCAGCAACGTCAGCCCTTACTGCATCTCCACACTTCTAAAGATCAACCTGTCCAGCTTCCACTTCACAACAACCACTTCAATACTTCAAAATGCTTTGAGAAGCCCTTTAAAACTTTCACTGACATATCAAGAGTTCCAAAGCGGAGGATTCAAAAGTAAAGACTGAGTAGGCAAAAATGCTAATATTTCAGTAAAACTCGACAAAAATATTCATTGTGTTTCTGCAGTGCTCCTGGATATTTTTTCTTCCTTATTTTCTCTATTGTTCTGTAGCAAAATAGTATAGTAATAAAAATGATTTGAAACATTGCACCTTTTCTTACTGTGTTCTGCTCAGTTGGGAGCATCATTTATTTATTTTAGAGTCTATTTCTTTATATCTTGATGATTTGTTTTGAGAATCAAATGAACCCATTTGCATAAATACCTGAATAGATGCTCAATAAGTGTTAATTGTCTTATTTTTCCATCAGCCTAGAACAAGATTTTTGCTTAAATAGTTTCCTTAAATTTGGGTTTCCTGTAAATAGATAACAGATGATCATATTTCTAAGTACCTCTTCAAATTACATAAATAATTAATCAAATATTTTTTAATTTAAACAGATAATTTTCAATGCAATTTTAGTATCAGTACATGGTGAGCATAATTTAAACTGACAGTCAAACTTTCTTAATCAAAATAACTGCAAATTTTAATTCCAGATAATCTCAATAATTCAATGCTGATAAGAAAAGTAAAATAAAACCCTAGGAGATCCCCAACATTGAGAGCTAGCTTGTGTGCAATCAACATTTGAAGATATTTAAATGCTAATGTATTTATTTTAAAAAATATTTTAAGGTAAGACACATAGATAAAACCAAATGTTTTGGTTTTTATTCTGCTTGTGTATCTTCCTTTTTATATAACATCCATTTTTTAAATCTAAATTTAGTTCTCCATAAAATACACAAAACCTCACAGTGTATCTGCATTTCTCTCGCCAGCTATTTTCTTTGGTAGGCCTAAAATCCTTTCATTTTATATCATCTTTTGGGACACAGATTCTTTTAGAAAGAAAGTTTCTTAAAGACAAAGCTGTGATAAGTGAATTGGTATTGGTGGTACTCAAAAGTACAACCACCTATCATCCGGGCGTGGTGTCTCTGGACAGACCAAACAGTTGAGATGTAGAAGTTAAGTGTTACATACTGAACATCAAATGGCTTTCACTCTACTGGGAAGGATCTTCAGCAGTCCCATTATTTTCTGTATCAAATGTTTCTCTTGGCCCTACAAAAATCGTAATATGAATATAATCCAGTCAAAGAGTGATCTGACTCAACTGAAACAAGACCCCTGGCTAATAGTTGCTGCCTAGTGTGTGTATATTGCATGAATAAAAGATGAATGAATGAATGAATTTTGAAGTGACCTTATGATCTTAGAAAGATCAAGAAGCCGATTTTCTCACTGAGTAAAGAGGATAATTGGACTTCCTTTTTGTCTGCTTCTATTTTTTTCTGATCTTTGATAACATTCCTTTATCACTTTTAGTCCTGCACACAATGTTTGTGATATCTCTATCAATGAGACACACAATAACTAGCGGTATGGTGGATCCAGGTTTGTGGAGCTGATGTTCACAAAGTGTAGGAGTATGTTCAGAGAAACAGAGTGATCATATACAGTATGTGGTAACACTATACAGAGGTTTGGGTTTTCTTTCCCTGCAATTGGCTTGAAATAATTTACTTCTGTGAACATTACCAAAACATAACCACATGTCCATGTAAACACATCCCTGTGTATGTTGGCTGGCAGCTGCAACAACTGACTCCTTGTGTTTAGTGATGGGCCTAGGATGACCTAAAAGATAGGCTCAAATAACAGTCTCTCTTGTAGGTTTCCATAACAGCTGTGGCCTCACGAAGGCCTGATTTCTCCCAGGAAGCTCCATGCTCTTTTGTGAGCATCTCTTGAAAAGGTAGAAAAGAAAGGCTTACAAATTGGCATCAGAAATCACCTTTATCTGGCATCAGAAATCATCTTCATTTACTGTATTTTCTTCATTGGTCAAAGCAGGCACTTGTCTCCCAGGTTCAGGAGAAGGGAATATAAGCCCCACTTTTCAATAAGGAGAGTCAAAGTATTTGTAGTATTTTTATCCGAATAGCCAAAGGGAGATGATTAGATACTGATCAGTAAGTAGTTTATAGAAAAGATGTTTATTGTCTAATCTGATATGAACCCTTGTCCTGTAATACTTGCAAATATTGGTTATCTTTGAAATAATTTTAATTTACTAATTCTACTCTCAAACTGCTGAAGCTATTGCAGTCATGGAGCTTCACTGGGGCAGCAGTAAATGAGAATCATTGAAATAATCTGACTCAGCTGCCCAAGCACAAAAGTCGGGATAGTATTTCTATAAATGATGTTGAAAGCACAAATGGCTAAATTATTGATATCTAAATTGACCAGTCTTTTATCAATAATATTCATCTGCTGGCTGGCAGATTACTGTAACAATCATTTGCTTCAGCAGAGAAGCAGAAAGAGCTGCTATTCTAAAATACTCATTCTGTTGAAAGTTTATGATTTTTTTCTCCAGTTAGATTTTTAAAGCTATATACACACAAACACACATATATACTAGAAGGAAGAATTGAGAGTGTATAAGTGTATGAATATGCATGTAAAAAGCTAAACGATTCAAAGTAAATATTTAAAACATTAGAGATATCTGCCCATGGCATGTGCATATGTCTAATTTTACTTTGTATTTTACAGTGAAACGCATATAACACAAAACGTCATCTTAATCATTTTAAGTGTACAATAGAGTAGTGTTAAACATATCCATATTTGCACACAGATTATTTACTTCTGTGAACATTACCAAAACATAACCACATGTCCATGTAAACACATCCCTGTGTATGTTGGCTGGCAGCTGCAACAACTGACTCCTTGTGTTTAGTGATGGGCCTAGGATGACCTAAAAGATAGGCTCAAATAACAGTCTCTCTTGTAGGTTTCCATAACAGCTGTGGCCTCACGAAGGCCTGATTTCTCCCAGGAAGCTCCATGCTCTTTTGTGAGCATCTCTTGAAAAGGTAGAAAAGAAAGGCTTACAAATTGGCATCAGAAATCACCTTTATCTGGCATCAGAAATCATCTTCATTTACTGTATTTTCTTCATTGGTCAAAGCAGGCACTTGTCTCCCAGGTTCAGGAGAAGGGAATATAAGCCCCACTTTTCAATAAGGAGAGTCAAAGTATTTGTAGTATTTTTATCCGAATAGCCAAAGGGAGATGATTAGATACTGATCAGTAAGTAGTTTATAGAAAAGATGTTTATTGTCTAATCTGATATGAACCCTTGTCCTGTAATACTTGCAAATATTGGTTATCTTTGAAATAATTTTAATTTACTAATTCTACTCTCAAACTGCTGAAGCTATTGCAGTCATGGAGCTTCACTGGGGCAGCAGTAAATGAGAATCATTGAAATAATCTGACTCAGCTGCCCAAGCACAAAAGTCGGGATAGTATTTCTATAAATGATGTTGAAAGCACAAATGGCTAAATTATTGATATCTAAATTGACCAGTCTTTTATCAATAATATTCATCTGCTGGCTGGCAGATTACTGTAACAATCATTTGCTTCAGCAGAGAAGCAGAAAGAGCTGCTATTCTAAAATACTCATTCTGTTGAAAGTTTATGATTTTTTTCTCCAGTTAGATTTTTAAAGCTATATACACACAAACACACATATATACTAGAAGGAAGAATTGAGAGTGTATAAGTGTATGAATATGCATGTAAAAAGCTAAACGATTCAAAGTAAATATTTAAAACATTAGAGATATCTGCCCATGGCATGTGCATATGTCTAATTTTACTTTGTATTTTACAGTGAAACGCATATAACACAAAACGTCATCTTAATCATTTTAAGTGTACAATAGAGTAGTGTTAAACATATCCATATTTTTGCACACAGATCTCAAGACATTTTTTGTATTCCAAAACTGAAACTCTATTGAGTGAGAAATTCCCTCTTCCCCCTTCCTTTCTGCTCTTCTCTGGCAGCCACCATTCTACTTTCTAAGAGTTTGGCTACTTCAGATATGTCCTATAAGTGGAATTGTTTAGTTTCTTATCAGTTATTTTTGTGATTGGTTTATTCACTAATAATATCTTCAAGATTCATCTGTATTGTTGTCAAGTATGGTAGAATTTACTTTATTCTTGAGGCTAAATAATATTCTTTTGAGGTGCACTGTAACTAGAAATCAATGACAAACAAAAGTATGGCAAATATGCAAATGCATGGTAATTAAACAATACGCTTTTGAATCAATGTGTCACAGAAGAGATCAATGAAGAAATCAGTTCCTAAAGTCAAATGATAATGCTCATACAATACCAAAGTTTATGGGACACAGCAAAAGCCATCCTAAGAGGAAAGTTTATAGCTCAGAGAAGAAAAATAGAGTGCGCCCAAATAAATAACCTGATGATATACAACAAGGTTCTAGAAAAACAAAAACAATTCAAATCCAAAGCTAATTCAAGAGTGCTCACTTTGGCTGCACATATACCAAAGCTAATTCAAGAAATGAAATTATAAAAATCAGAGCAGAAATTAATAAAATTGAGACTAAAAAAACAGTACAAAGAATCAATGACTCTATAACATTCTTTGGAAGAATAAACAAAATAGACAAACCCTTACTCAAACTTATAAAGAAAAGAAAAGAAAAGATTCATGTCAATGCACTGTTTTATGCCAGTACCATGCTGATTTTATCACTGTAGTTTTGTAATGTAACTTCAAATTCAAGATTGTGATGCCCCTACTTTACTTTTGTTGCCCAGGATTGCTTTTGGTATTCTAGGTCTCTTCCTGTTCCATATGAATTTTAGGATTGTTTTTCCTAGGTCTGAGAAGAATGCTATTGTATTTTGATTGGCATTGCATTAAATTTGTATATCAGTTTTAGAAATGTGACCATTTTTACAATATCAGTTCGGCCTATCCAGGAACAAGAAATATCTTTTTTCTGATATCCTTTTCAGATTCCTATATTAGAGTATTGTAGTTTTGTTGTAAAGGTCTTTCACTTCCTGGTTACACTAATTCCTATCTATTTAATTTTTCTTGATGCTATTGTGAACAGTATTGTTTTCATAAATTCATTCTAGTGAGTTAATTACTGGTGTGCAAGAACACTATAGATTTTGTGTGCGTGTGTGTTTTGTTTTTTTGTTTTTTTTTTGTATCCTGCAACATTGTTGAATTTGGTCTAGGTGCCTTTTGGTGGAATTTATTAGGTCATTAAAAATGATTGGTATAATAAAGGAAATATACATGACCACAAAATCACCTTTTACCTATTAGGATGCTTGTTATTAAAAAGCAAAGAAAAGATTTATTGAGCATATAGAGAAATAGGAATCACTGGACACTGTTGGTGGGAATTTAAATCGGTACAGTCATTATAAAAATAGCATCCAATATCAACAAGTTAATAGAGCTACAATCCCTCTTCAGAGTATATACCCAAGGTCATCCATGTAGAAGGTCATATTGTCTGCAAGTGACGATAATTTGACATCTTGATTTCCTATGCTTATCCCTTTTATTTCTTTTCCATGCCCAATTGCTTTAGCTAATATTTTGAGAACTATGTTGAACAGAGTGGCAACAATGGACATCCTTGTGATTTTATAGGGAAAGCTTTCAGTTTTCCACATATAATATGATGCTAGCCATTGGTTCGGATTTTGCCAGTCTTTTTCTGCATCTGTTGAGATGATTGTGTGAGTTTTCTCCTTGACTCTGTTTAAATGATGTATTACATTTATTGAGTCTCAGATATTCAATCACCCTCATATCTCTGAGATGAGACCTACTTGGTACTGATGTATGCTCTGTCTGATGCTGTGTTGTATTATGTTTTCCAGTATTTTTTGAGGATTTTTGCATCTATATTCATTAAAGAGATCAGCTTGATCTCTTTTCTTTGGTTGTATCCTTTGGAATCAGGGTGATGCTGATGCTAGCTTCCAACATTCCAGCAAGTGCTTTTTTGAAGTACTCCTTCCCTTTCAATGTCATTAAAGACTTAGAGGTGCATTAATATTAGATTTCCCTTATGTTTTTGTACAATACAGAAGGAAGTACAGCAGGATCTGGTCTTAGTTGATAAATTTTGTATTGCTGCTTCAACTTCATTACCTGTTACTGTGTTATACAGTGTTTTTATATCTTCTTGGTTCAGGTTTGTTGATTCATATATATCTAGAAATATATCCATTTCTTCTGAATCCTCCAGTTTATTGGAGTACATTTTTTAAAAGTAGTTGCTAGTAGTTTTTGGATTTTGTCAGTGTCTGTTGTGATTTCACTTCTATGTAACTGCCGATCTGTTATCTATGTAACCTTATGTGGTGTATTCATTCCCTTAGAACTTTTGACACCTGAAATCTATTTTAGCATATTTTCAGCATGAAATGTGATATTATTGTTGCAAATGGCACTATCTAATTTTAAAGGCCAAAATATACAATTTTGTATCCATTCATCTGATAGGTTGTTTCAATATCTTGGCTGTTAGGAAAAATGCTGCAGTGAATGCAGGTATCTCTATGAGATTCTGATTTCATTTTCCTTGGGTATGTACTCTGAAGAGGGATTGTAGCTCTATTTGTCGATGATACCGCATGCGATTTTTATAATGACTGTACTGATTTAAATTCTCACCAACAGTGTCCAGTGATTCCCATTTCTCTAAATGCTCAATGAATCTTTTCTTTGCTTTTTAATAACAAGCATCCTAATAGGTAAATGGTGATTTTGTGGCCATGTATATTTCCTTTATCATACCAATCATTTTTAATATACCTGTTATCCATGTATGTTCCTATTTTGAGAAATGTCTATTCAGATACTTTGAGTTTGCTGAGCCTCTTTGGTGTATTTTTCAATTCTGGTATTATAGTTTCTGGCTCTAGAATCTCTGTTTGGCTCTTTCTTACAGTTTGTGTCTCTTCACTGATGTTCTCTTTTTATTCTTATGTAGATTTCATCTTGTTGTTGGTTCATCTGGTTGTGTGGTTCTTTCTCTGGTTCATCTAGTTCTCTTATAGCACAGTAATCTTGTTTGAGATGGTTATTTTGAATTCTTTGTCAGGTAGTTACTCAACCTCTATTTCTTTGGAGTTGATTTCTAGAGTCTTATTTTATTCACAATATGATTTCAGAAAAGAAAAGGAATTCCACAGAGTTTTCTTGTATCTAAAAATAACCTCATAGATCTAATAATAGAATGGACTTTCAGAGTTCTGAATACTTTTTGGGCAAGTCAAATACTTTTATATTCTTACAATGCTGAAATAAAGTATAGAATCTAGAAGTCATCTTATATAAATTTTTACCAATGAATTGAATGTTTTCTTTTATTTCTCACTGATGAATGGTAGGGCAGATCAACTCCTTAGTTACTTATCTTGGGTCAACTACCCATCCCTGAACTAATCAATTTAATTCAGAAAATCAATGTCACATTAAAGCATACCTCAAATCACAGTGAGGCATAGACCAGGGAGAAGACATTGCTAAGACGTTGATAGGAAGGCATTACCATGATTATCCAGTATGACACATATGATGACTTTTCCCCACTAAACGTTCACAAAGTTGAATTCTCTGTCATTTTTCTATCATGAAGTTATTTCCTAAGACCAGGCAATTAACCTATTCTACATTCATCTTTATGAAGCTAGTAACTAATACCATGCAACTACATCTGAGCATTCTCAGAAAGAAATGTTAGCTAAGTCAATTAATCAATGAGTTTTCCAGTTTTTCCTGTGCCAATTCCACATTCAGAAATTCAAGGATAACATACATGTCCTTTCACAGGCTTGAACTTGCAGTGGGGTCCTCAAAACAGTGACAATTTGTCTTCTCTCTGTTCTTCCTTCCCTCAATGATCTTACTCATTTTTATAATGGCACATATCCTGATGACTCCAAATTTATGTTAAGAAATATCTATTCTTTGATCATAAAAGCATGATAAAAGTATTTGAGTTCAGATATGAGAAATGGAGAATGACAAATAATTTTTAAAAGATTAATAAATTTGTATAATTACATAAGGGAAGTAGATTAATAAGACTTTTATCTTAAGTAAGAAAAAGTAAGAATATAAAAATTCTAAGAATATAAAAACTTATTCATTGTGTCATATAAACCTTTAATCCTTTTCTAAAATAGTTTATTATAAATTTAAAATATACCGTATTTTTTAAACAAGAGAGAAATAAGTACACTTCTAATATCAAGAGGAACAATGAGCCACATCCACCCCCCCATCCTGAAATCCTCTTTCTTAGATAAAATCAGATCCAACACTCAGCCTACTGTGTCACATTTTATTCTATTAAAATGCACAATACTTGATCCTGTAGCATATTTAGAATTCCACACAATTAATAAAGCATGAATCAAGAGTGTAGAATATTCTTAAGGAAGTAGAGCTCTTTTCCCTGTGCAGAGTTGTGGCTTGCATTAATTATCAGCCAAAATTCAGATCAATATTAAACCTTGGCAACCAGATTGGGTAGCATATGCAGTGAACTTCCTCTTAGATTTTAAAGACTGGGATTCACAATGCTGAAAATTACTGATTCAGCAGTGCTCAGAGGAATGGAGAATGGGTTGAGAGATGGCGAAGCAATCTAGATAGAGACTATTGCCTTGAGGGTGGCAAAGATGAAGTATATTTGGAAAGATGGCTTTATTTTTACCAAAATATGATCCATAGATTATTGTCTACCTCCACCCATGTAAGGAAAGCCTGGGTTTGTCTATTGTGTTTGTTAATTCCTGCTACTGAGTAGGCACTCAATAATATTTGTTAAATTAATCAAACAATAAATACAAAAGTAGATGGAGAATGGCAAATGGAATCGATTAATATGCTAAAAAAATATGGATGGTTTCCTCCCCAAATCTCCTTCAATAGCGTGACTTAAAAGTATTTAAGCTCGTCTCTGAAACATGAGGGAGTGTGGGGAGGCAAAGGGGATAAAAAATAGAGTTAAGATGTGTTATGTACATGTACCAACTCCACACGAGGAATGTAAATGGGATGCATTGCAAACATGTAAAAAAAAGGAAGGGAATCAAGAGATGAATGAGGAGGGAGGAAAGGAAGGGAAAGAGGCTGAAAAAAGGAACTAAGATGTATTATGTATACGTCCTATTTCCCCACTAGGAATATAAACATTATTTACTTCAAACATGTACTAATAAAAAATACTTATTTCTCATCTTGGTTGGAGAGCTGGACACCAGGAAGCTGATGTCCACAGTGTAGCTTCACTTCTTTCTAGAAGTTATAGTCAGAGCTCATTTCTCAACCTGCTTATAGAAAAGTGTTCACCGAAAATAAAGACAGTCCAGACTTTATGGTGCATACCTGTAATCCCAGTACTTAGGATGAAGAATGGATTATGGGTTCAAGCCTAGCCTGGGCAATTTAACAACTTTGCATGACAATAGTAGTTACTTTCCTATCACTGGAATAAAATACCTACATCTGCAATTTAAAGGAGGAAAGCTTTATTTGGTGTCAGTGGGTTCAGTCCAGGTATAGATTGCTCTAAGGCTGACTAGGCTCCACCTCCAAGCAAGTAAGATTATGGGGAGACATATTAAATCTAAACCATAACATTCCACTCTGACCCACAAGAGACTCATGTCCATCTCATTAAGCGAAATGCATTCAGTCTATTTCTAAGAGTGGCCAAATCTTAACACTTCCAGCAATGCTGAAAAAGGTTAAAGATTCCTCAGAGACTCAAGGCAAACTCAGCTGTGAGCCCAAGTAAAAATAAAAAATAAAATTAAATACTTCCAACATAGAAGGGCAAAGTGCAACATTTCAATTCTGAAAGGGAGAAATAGGAGGATGGACCAAAGCAAGATTGAAACCTAGCAGGGTAAGTATTAAATCTTACAGTTCTATGTCCAGCACCTGGGACAGGTATTGGAGAGATATTAACAGCAAAGGCTTGGGCAATCCCACCCCTACAGCATCACCAGTTGCACCCCTCATGGCCTGTCTCTTGAGCAGGCTCCATTCCCTGCTTGTAGCTTTTCTCTGAAGATGTCCCACATTTCAGACATCCCCAGCTTTTGGGGATCTCCACTGCACTTTCGTCTTCATTATCACAGCTTCATGAATTGTACTCCTATGGGCTTGGAGTTCTGTCACACATTTGTGCCTGGCCTTCCAGGCCTTCTTCTGAAACCAAGATAGAAGCTTCCATCATCCCCTAGCTCTTGAACTAAAATTAGCACCAAATGGATGACACTAAAGTCAGCTGGTGCTGAGGCAGAAATATCAGGCCAGAGCAGTGGAATAAAGCTGCTCAATCTAAGGCATTAGTAGAGAGAGAAGGAAGAAGCCAGGGGGAAGAATTAATACACCTTTTCAAGTCAGGACTTCAGCAACTCGCCCCTCTGACCAGGCCCTAGTTCCAAACATGAGACACCTTTTTGGGGGTCATTTTATGTATAGACCATAATAGAAAATTTTATGAGGGCTAGGTTTGTGGCTCAATGTGAAGGCCCTGGATTTGATCCCCAGTGCCATAAAATAAGAAATCAGATGTTGACAGGACTTTTCTATGGTTTGACTGTCCCCAACAAAACTTATGGGGAAATTTAATCTCCAATGTGTTATATTAAGAGGTGAGACCAAATTAAGACATTACTAAGTAATTGGATCATGAGGACTCAGCTCAGTCCTCATGAACTTATTGACTCATTCATGAGTTAACAGATTAGTGGATTAATGGATTGTGGCAAGAGTAGTTTTGTCATGAATGTGAGCTCTCACATGGTTATTCTATAATGCTATGAAGTACATTTTGCAATGACATGACTCAGCAGGAAAACTCAGCAGATGCTAAGAAGTTACCAATGTCATGCTGTTGGACATCCAGAAATCAGCTAAACAAACTTATTTCCCTTACAAATTTCTTTTGTTTGTTTTTCAGTTATATGACAGGCTTCCTTAAGAAAAAGAAAGGGATTCCCTGGAATATACGTTTTTAAAAACTAGTATTTAAACTTTATCTTCCTTATCCCCTGAAGAGTTTTCTTTTCTCTCTTCTTTCTCCCTGAAACTCCACCCAATTTGGCTGCTATTGTTACCTTGAGATGTGGTAATGTTTTACAGAAAAATGTAACACAAGAGACTGGCTTGGCTGCTCAGGACTTTTTAATTAGTATGTTAGTTTTATGTGTTGCCTCGGAGAATTCGTATCATATTTTGCTATTTTTGTCATCCATTATTCATTGTAGGATTTGATTTAGCAGATTTTGTTGTTGTTCTTGCTGTGTAGTCTTGTTATTTTCTCTCTCCTTTTTCTGTGCTTAATTCTGAAGAGTAAATGTATCATAGAATTTTATATTCTTGGTTCTAGTTCATTGATGATGTGACTGAATTTCCACTATTTATCATTCATGCTTCCTATGGTATAGTCAATATTCCATTAATTCATTGCACAGCAAAATGTATTATGGAAAGAGTAGGGCTTCAAAGACTTTTTCTCACAAAGATTGTGCAATTTACCAGTTCTACAGTTTGCTAACCACACTGTGCTTTAATTTATTTGTCCATCCATACAATTAGTATAACATTGTTTTATAGGGTGTTGACAATCCAACTGAGACAAAGGGCAGGTAATGTCTTCTAGAAAGAAAACACACACTACCAATCAGAACACTATTTCCACATGTGTTTTTTCAATTGGATTGTCCTTATCACTAGTTTAGATGTGCCAGCCCAGCCTTCTCTCAGCACTGCCAAATGAATGTGTTATCAAAGACCACCATAAATATAATTATCCCCCTTGGCAGAAGCAAGTCATTCTTTAAGAATTATTGAACAGTTATTATGTGCTTGACACTTTTCAAGGAGCTTTGAGTACAGTGGTCAGTTGGTCATCTATCTTTACCTTTATCCTCATGATCATACATTTTACTACTAATGTGAGACTGTAAGAGTCAGACATGGTTGCACATGCCTGTAGTGCCCCCAGCTAGTTTGGAGGCTAAGACAAAAGTGTCACTTGAGCCCATGAGTTCAAGACCAGCCTGAACAATGTAGCAAGACTTACTCCAAAAAATTATAAAAAATATTAAATCACATAAAAGAGAAAATACACACATAGTTGTATATTTAATATAATAGGGTGATGGTATGGCATTGATACTTTAAATTCTCTCTCTCTCTCTCTCTCTCT
>NW_022900913.1:27374697-27416311 GCF_012274545.1 Fukomys damarensis | reverse complement strand
CTCTCTCTCTCTCTCTCTCTCTCTATATATATATATATATATATACTCCAAAAATCTTTCATTTTTATTATGTTTTTGGCTACTTTGTAAAACTTCTGAGCATTCCAAAGACAACCAATACGATATTTCAGGGTAACATACCAGAACACTGCTTCTTCCTAAACCAGGGTCCCCATAGTCCATGCTTGCACTGGTGAGAAAACATGTTACCTCTGAAATGAATTATTTTTCTCCATTCTTCATCACTTAACCAAAACAAATATCCATCTGTGTGATTCAAACATCATCCCCACCCCACCCCAGACTAGATGCAGTATAGAGGCACCCAGATAATAGACTCTGGGTTTATCCAATTCCTTTGGTAGAAAGCAAAAGCTTCTCATGCTTTTCCCCTTAATGGTCTGGGACATTGGTAAAAGGCATATGAGTAGAAGGCTCAGATTCTGGGTGCACCTTTAAGCTCTGTGAGTCTGAATCTGGGAAAAAGATGGTTTTCCTACACTTCAGCTTCTTCATCTGAAAAATGAGATGTTGCAAGAATTAAATTAGATAAAGCATGCCATGTACAGATTATTTATTGATAAAGGTTATTGAAATTAATTTTACCAGAATCTTCTAACAAAAAGCTTGATATTTCTGAGAGAATGGGTAAAAACTTGCTGGCTAAAGATAAATTAAGATTGGATTTATCAATAGGAAGCAACATATTAAAAATAATGCCTTGGTATCTGCAAACCCACCAAATATATTTAATTTCCCTTGAGGAATATTTCTTTGCTCATCAATAACACAAATAACTGACCTCAGTTCTCTTCAAGATGATCATAAAAGGAAAGAAAAAAAAAACTATCATGAGGATTTAAAATTTATTGAGGGAAAGATGAATAAAATTCAAATGGAAAAAGTTTAGAGTTCAAATGGAGAGGAAAAATAGGGCATTTCTTGTGTCATATAAATAAAAAGAGGCCTATAAGAGAAAAAAGTGGTTAGAAAGGTCTCTGAGTCACAGGCAGTATAAAGGACTGAACAATTAGCTCCAAGTGTCAATTTCCTGGATAGATGAGTGGATTAAGTGACAACTACTTTTAAGTACTCTGAAAAAGATAAAAGTACTTTTAAGATATGAGGCCATATTAATGATGAAAAGATAAGATGTGGTTTTTCTACAAAATGGAATATTACTCAGCCATAAAGAATGAGAAAATAGATTCATTCATAGGAAAATGGATACATATTGAAGATATACTCCTAAGTGAGAAAATAAGGCACACATGTGTAAATACCGAATAGTCTCTCTGGTGTGAATAATCTGCAATAATACAGAAGATCCTAATAAGATTACTGACATTTAGAAATAGGAAGAAAGGAGCTAAAGGTGTAGGGAAGGTGAGATGGGTAGGGGAAGGGTAATAAGGAAAAGAAAAAATGTGAGAGAATGAAAAGATGAAAATGAAGTGTTTGTTGAAGGGAGGGCAGGGGTAAGGGGAAAAAATGAGAATCAAGACTTGTCATGTAGAGGTACAAGATCCCAACAATGAATGTAACTGTGCTGTATCCCTAAAATGTACCAATAAACTCAATTAAAGCTAAAAAAAAAGATATATTCCTTTGATAGATTCTTTGGACTGAAAACTGGGATTTTGTGTTAATTTTATCAGTGTTCTATTAATATTGGTTGATTTAAGGTATGGGGTGTGTGACCATCATTCTTTTTAACAGTAAATTCAGTACCCAAAATTATGAGTTTTGTTAAATATCTTTGTCTCGCTTTTTAAAGGCAGATTTATACTATTTCACCTTAGTTGTGAGTGGATTAAAAAACACATTTTTCTCACACTAGAGATAGGAAGAGAGGGAGGGATTGAAGGGAGGGCAGGGGAATGGGGAAAAATAAGAACAAGTATAGATTATATAAAGATACACATTTCCAACAATGAATGTCATATTACATTCATTAAATGTACCAATAAAATTAATTTAAAAAACCCATATTTTTCCATGCAATTTATAGGATGACTAATCTCTAATCTTATGTCATTCTGTAGGTTTAGGAAACTTGAACTTATCTTTGAAAAGAGTATCCATAACAGCACAGGGAAGGACTTCAAGAAGATAGTACTGTCTAATGCCACAGGATACTGAAACATCTAAGACACTTTACTAGTTGAAAATAATTTCAGCAATATTTTGACAGCTGTATATTTAAATATTATTCTAAGTCAAACTCACTTTTATGTCTTTTAAAATAGTTTCAAGCAGTGTTCAGTCAGGATTTTGTTGTATCCTCTTTTAGAAGACCTGATTTACTGCTCTTGCATGAAAATGTTTCAATTTCTAGGATAGCACATTCCCCAGGAGCCCTACACATAGATCTTCAGCAGATGGTAATAATTTTTTGAGATGTCTAAAACTAGTTCCAGAAAATCATCCCCATAAAGCAAGCAGTGAAGGAAGACTTTACTGAGACATCAAAAAAAACAAATCTAAAATGTCTAAAAAATCTTACATTGTCTACCTGTCCATACAGCATTTCTTAAAATTTATTTAAAAAAAAAGAGTATGTTTTACCCGTCAATTTCCAAGCTCCACTGTTGTGTCCAGTTTCAGACTTATATATATAAGATCAGAAATTGCTTTTCTCTAAGGTGAAAAGAAAAGAAAAAAGTATGATGAAAACAACATTGAAACAGCCTTCAATATGGAGTAGGGAGGCCATTAGAAAATAGAGCTGATTCCAGCCGTTTCCTAGCCTGTGAACTTTGGTCACTGCACTATTTGACATCAGGCATCTGGACCTTGACGGACCTAAATGCAAAATGACATTGTGTGTGAAAGCTCAAGATACATATCAAGAGGTTATTGAACTCTGGGTTTATAGACATTTTCATTATGTTTATACATTCTTGTCTTTATTTTCCACTGGTCACGTAGCCCTTGTTGCTTTTCAACATACGAGTTCTTAATTTTTCTGTCTCCCTTAGTGTACTAATTTAGTTATGTGAATCTGTGTCTCCTGACTTGCATTTGTTAAGAACCCCCAATAAAGTGGGGTTTTTTTACTTTTGTAATTTCTAAGTTTGGATTTATTGATACCATAAATCAATGTTATAAAGATGTGGAGAAAACCAAGACTTGCCACTTAGAGGAAAAAAAAAATTAAAAAGTGTCATGATTTAACTCTTGCTCGTGGGGAACTAACAATTCAAACAGGGAAAAAGATGAGTGCAGAATACTAAATTTCAAATGGCATCTGTTGGAGGCACCTTCTAAGGTGACCCCAATACTCCAATCTCTTGGTATTCACACTCTTTTATTGTCCTCTTTTATTATCCTCTTCACGTTGTATCCAGGTTGGCTGTGAGACAAAAAAAAATTATATATATATGTTGGTGGCAATGATTATCACTTCTGTGATTAGGTTACAAAAGTAAATGTGGACTCATTCTCTCTCTTTCTCTCTCTGTCTCTCTGCCTAATTCCTTAGGAGGAATATCAGGTGTTTTGTTGTCTGATAGTCTATGGAGAAGTGCCACAAGTGGAAATCAGAATTCGCCAGCCAGCTGCTGATCAGTAACCGAGGGCCACAGCTAATGACTATGTGAATGAACCTGAGAAAGATCATGTAGACCAGTCAAGCCTTCAAACTCCTTACACCAAATCCGTATCTTGACTGTAGCCCCTTTTTACCCTCTGATCTGGAAACATCAGCCCTCAAAAACTACCTGAGGTGACAAGTGTTTATTGTTTCAGGCTCTACATTTGGTCGTAATAGATTCTGCAGCAATATATAATGAAGGAAACACTCTTCTGGCCAAAAGTGTTCTCAGATTTAATAATACATAAAGATCATTGAAGCCTCACCTCATATGGACTGCAGCTGAGAGAAAAGTTGGCACCAGGGAAATATTTCAAACAGAGAGAACAGGCCTGCCTTCCAACCCAGCTATGCAGTTCCTCTCTAAGGGAAGTCCCTGACACTAGTTTCTTGTATATTTTTCTGGTATATTCTGAGCATTTGTTTATTTTATGTTTTTTTTTCTCTGCAGTGCTTGGGATCAAACCCAGGGACCCCACATGGTCATGCACTGTATCACTGAGCTACACCCCTCGCCCCTGCTAATAACTCGATCACCTCTTATATACCTAAAAACTATAAATTGTAATTTTTAGGTGGAGGAAGGAAACACGTAAACATGTGAAGACATTTTCCATGTTTCAAATCCATCTGTAAAGTGGATTTTTTTCAACTCTGAGAATGAGGTCTCAATTTTTATCATTTCTAGTTTAAACTTGCTATATATTTTTTTAAATATGCAATACAGTTACATTAATCATTGGGATCTTGTACCTTTACATGACATGTCTTGCTTCTTATTTCTTTTTGGACAAGTTCTTCAAAGTTACATTTGAACTTGAGACTATTTGAGATTCATTTGAGCAATTAACTTTTCTAAATACTCCCTTATTTTCATGCAGAATATTAGTTTCTATCAGTTAGTCTTGTTCTTTTTCTAGAAAATAATTGGCTTTCATTGATAATTCGTTTCCTGTTTTTAACAAATATAGTTAGCTTTCATTAACAATTCATTAATTGTTTTAACAGTTGTGCTCAACTGAAGATCCTTGAATAATTAATTAACTCTTTAGAATTGAGAACTTTACCCTTTCAGAGTTGAAATTTCCAGCCTTCCATGAAATTCACATATTAATAATTAATATTATATATTTTGTCCAGTCTTATAAATTCCTGAAACTTTTCAAGCAGAGATTGTCTATTAAGTTGTTGTACTTTCCTTTGGAGTACATTTTTGTATCATATATTGTCCTCATTTTGCTTCCTTAAAAAGTTAAAAATTTAAATGGCCATCTAAATTAACACTGAAAGAGTCAACAAAGGTATGTGTTGTGGCTTATGTCTAGATGTGCTCCTAGAGCCTCCTGCACTCATAAGTGGGGCTTTTCAGAGGTGGCTGGATATAGAGTGTGTGATGCTGGGATTAAGTATGTGATGCTAGCATCAAGAGTGTGTGATTACTAAATTAGTCCACTGATTGATTTGGCATAGTGCTGGAAGTGGGTAATGAGAAGGCCCTCCCTAGGTGTGAGTGATTGTATAGAATATAAGGGACAGAAAGGAGGCTTCTGGGGTCATCTGTCACTTGCTCCTTGCTACTTCGATGCTTCAGTTATTTCTGCCTTGCTGCCTTCTGTTTCAGGCCTCTGCCTATCATGAACCGTTTCTCCCTTGCCATGTGCCTCTCTGCCTTGGAGTCAGCCAACTATGAACTGAAACCTCTGTGAACTGTGAGCTGAAATAAACCTTTCCTCCTTTAACTTTGTGTGTTAAGTATTTTGTCTCAGCAATGGGAAAAAGTAACTAACACAGTATATTTCAAGGACTTGGTGGTATAGCTAAGTGTAAGAGCATTTTCCTGGGATCTATGGGCCACTGGTTTCACTAGTATTGTAGGTAAAAACTATCTATTTATGGATATAAATTTTCACTTATCTATACATTTTTCTTGGAAATATAATGTTTCCATATTTCTTTATTATAGTTTCTATGGTTATGTTTTATATGTTTTTTATAACCTGTTTTCTATTTAACATGTGTTTCTTTTTATTTTGAAGTTGGTGACAAACTTATTTATTTTTAGCTCCAGACCACACAACATATTCACATGATTTAAAACAATAATTAAAATTCTCTAAAAGTCATAAAAGCGTAGCAGTCATATTGTTTTACTTGATCAACAGAGTATATTTGTTTTTCTTTTTATATTTTAAAACGATTTTTGCCTTTAGCTATATATTTTGGGATTGTTTTGATGCTATTTTTACTGGCTTAATTAATTTGGGACATTGCTTTGCAGTTTGCAATAAGATACAATTCAGAGAGATTTCCTCCAGCTTGCCTTCAATTCATTTGCTATGATATAATGTTAACCTTTATTCTGGACTCTACTAATTTCCTCCATCCAAACTTTACTCAGGTTTATTTTTTGGTTCTTTATCCATAAGACCAACTATGTAAGGTTTTTTATGTTATTCAGTTTTATTTCATCTGTGTTAACATTTGTCCTTGTTCAATTTTGGTCCATCTATTAATGCAGAAGGCAAATCTCTCTTCCTCTGAAAATTTCCTGAATAAGTTTGCATTCATTAAGGTTCTCTAGAAAAGCAAAAAAAAATGAAAGATCTATCACATAACTGTACAACACAAATTTATATCTCCATATAAATATACCTATATATGTAATACATATCTATACATGTGTGATATCATATATATATAGATACCCACACATGTAAAATAAAGAGGACAGAAAGAGAGATTATGAGGATTGGGCTCATGCAACTAAGGAAATTGAGAAGTCCCTCAATCTGCAATCTGAAGCTAAAAAAACATGAAAGCTGCTAGTTTCTGCCAAGACTAAAAACTTAAGAAACAGGAGACCAATGACGTAAATCCCAACCAGGCTGAAGGTTTGAGATGAGGTGAGGTGTCCTAGCTCAAGTAGTGAAGGCAAAAAAAAAAACAAAAAAAAAAACAAAACCAAAAAACCAAAAAGCAAAAAAAAAGCAGTGAGGAAAGACATTTCCTCTTTCCTCCATTTTGTCTTATTTGGGCCTTCAATAGATTGGATAGTGACTCCTTACACAAGGGAGGACAATCTACTTTACCAAATCCATCAATTCAAATGCTAATTTTATGAGGAGACTCCTTCATGGACAAATCAATTAAAAAAAGTTTAATCTGGGCACCCATGAAAGTCAGGTTGGCACATGAAATTATCTCACCATTGGGCTTGATAAAATAATTTTTTGAAGTAGCAGACACTGAGGGAAGATTAATCTTTTGATAAGTAACACTACAACAGTACAAAATTCATAAAAGCATATAGTGATTTTGATTCTTGGAGTTTATGACAAGGGTGGTAACACATTTCCAGAAGGTTTTTGTTGATGTTCAGTAGTTCTCCAAATGGAGTATGGTTTAGAAAACACCATCTGGGATGCCTGCTCATTTTGGGACCCTGTCCAGAGAAACTCTTTGATTCAATAAATCTGGTATGAAATCCAAGAGTTGGAACCCTGCATAGGTGGTTGGGTTTAGTCCTATGCTTTCATGAAGCAATGCTGGAATGACAAACACAGAAAGTTATACAATCAATATGTGTGTGCCCATAGTACTGAAACAAGAAGAAAGATGAATTTAGTTTCTCTCACGAATGGCAAAAACATTGTCAGGTTTTCTAGAAGATGTTTTAGAGAAAAATGCAATAAAAGGAAATACATAAATAATTCAAGAGAAAGTATATATTTATAGGAAATTTTCTAGTGAAGAATGTAAGAAAACTATTTGAACATGTTTTGGGAAACAAAGAAGATATAGATAGATACATGACAGATAGATAGATAGATAGATAGATGGATGAAAATAGGCCTTGTTGACAAAGTGAAAGAATTTGAGACACCAAAGATAGAGGCTTCCTACTTTTACTGAATACAAAAAGAAAGAACATAGAAAAGTCAGTAACAGTTGGTTTTACATTACTCAATATCTTCATATGTTAGAAAATATATGTGTACTCTGACCAAGGTGTTTGAATTGCAACAGTGAATCCTAATCAAAAATAGATGTGATCAAAATTCTACTAAGTTAGGATCACAAGCTTTGCACATGAAACCTAGAGCAACTTCAACCCTGAAAAAGCAACTCTTCATTTAAAAAAATAGGAACAAATTAGTCTGCAAAGTAAACTGACTAAAGTTATAGGAGTTTCAATTATTATAATCATGAATACCTTCAGTGCTCACATCTTGGAATCTAATATTATTTAAAAGAAAGGAATTAAACTCCTCATAGTCTCTTACCAGGTTTTCACTGGTGCTTTCTAAAAATGTCAAATAGTCCAGTAAGACAAATGGAGAGATGAATATAAGGTTGATTAATGTAATGTGACAGGCCACAGACTAATGACTCACTGTCATTTTTATTACACTATCTGTATCAAGGTACACTATTTAAACACGATGAATGCACAAAATTTATGTCTCATGAAGATGATAAAAGAGTTTGTGTTGAGAAGAGGAATGGATTACAAATAGGAGAATTATGCCACAAAACATTATTAGAAACATTTATCCAAAACTTGTGATATTCTTGGGATGGAGGTATTGCTATGCATCTAATCATAGATTTGTTTTTTCATGTATTATATATATTCTAGGAGTGTCTTCAAGGTACAGAAAACTTTTAATTTTAGCATGGCTTCAGGAAGAATGGAAATATTCTAAGATCAGAAAGATCCTCTGCTTGGAGAGGGTATGGGGCAAAGTTTGAAACAGGGCTTGTTATCCAGTGCTGCCGTGAGGCGACTGAGAGAATGTGAGGATCCTACAATATGAGCAGGAGCCCTGTCAGTTACATACTTTTCTGGTGTCTAGCAAGTGGCCTGGAAAGAGGATTCCCCAGTGAGGTGGGGGCTGAATCAGGGAGGGATGAGGTACAGAGAAGTGCAAGCATTCAGAAAGGAATGCTAGCAGCTGAGCAAAGCTGGCATTCTCAGGATTAGGGATAGATATCTACTGGCAAAAGTCTACATGGGTAGGGCTGGGGATTTAGCTCGGTGGTTCCGCTGCTTGCCTTGCAAGCACAAGGACCCAAGTTTGATCCCTGGTACAAAAAACAAACAAACAAAAAAAAGTCTATGTGGATATCCACAACGTCATTCAGAGATCAAAAGCCCTGAAGCCAGGTTCCTTAAGGATACTTCTTGTCTCTGTCATATTCTAGCCTACTATACATGTATTGAGTAATATAAAAAATATATATGTATCTATAATACGCATATAAGGTCCAGCTTCTAACTGTTCTAATAATAGCGCAACATTGAAATCACTAAAATAACTTTTATCTTTTCATTTTAAGGTGTTTTTTCTTTGGCAATTAGATTCTTGAACACTATTAACAAGGTGAATGGTGAGTTGAGACAGGGAAATATGATTTTCAACCATTTTTATTATTCTAAATAAGGCAAAATTGATTGGCAATCATAGAACAGGATTACTGCTAGAGGAGTAAAATAACAAAACATCAAAATAAGCCCATAAAACTCTAGCAATTGCATGGTAAACAATAAATCAGGTGAGCTTTTTGGTTTGGGTGGATGAATTGGTCAAAAGTTGAACAGACAAAATAAAAAGAATACAAAATAAAAAGAAGGTAAGAAGCGGCAGATTTTCAGCACATAACAAGGTGAGAAAAACATTTTCTCATCTATCAATGAATCTTTCCCTTGCTTTAATCCTTGAGAGCAAGGGGGGAGGCAAATGCAGGGCGTGGAAAGCCCTGTGCAGGAGGAGCTGCATGCCGGATGGGCTTACTCATGAAACTGAGGGTTTGTTCTTGCCACACATGGATTCCAGGAAGTTCTCACGGTCACTAAAAAGGAAGAAAATTATCTGCAGCAGGTGGTGATTGACTCCACAATGGCACTCGGGTCTGCTACTAGAGAGGACTATTTTCTCTCGCCACACTGGCAGTGTGTGCCTGGATCCCATCACACCAGGTAACTGGGCTGATCTCAGAGGGCAGAAATAAAGAGTACTGTGACTCAGGCATGCTGACAAATCTCTGATTCTTGGAATTGTCTGGCAGGTGGATTTTCCAAACCACTAATTTACCACAACCTGAAAACAAGGTGAATAGAGAGGCAGAGGCGAGATGCATGGCATTGGAGGCTGACTCCCTGACTCAAGGCTCCTGGATCCAGCCTGGCAGAGCTGAGCCTATCTCAGCAGGGGTGGCCAGGAGCCTGCCGAGGGACTTCCAAAGCACAGTAGGTTCCCTTAGTGCATATAGAGGTTGTCCGCAAATATCCAAACTGCCCTACTCCGCTGAATGTTAAAATGCATGAGAGTCGGGGAATTGGCCCTAATTTAAAAAACGGCCTGTTCAGTTATAAAGTTTTCTCATCCTCTTAAAAAGTGACTAGCATCAGAATAAATGCTACCCAATCTCGCCCAAGAAGCATTTCATGGGGCGTGAAAAGGTAGCTGTCCCATAACCCCATGCTAGAGGAATCATCTGACACATTGGATAGTCAAATGTGCTTCATAAAAACCACGGTGGCTGCTATTGGAGGAATATTTGGGTGCTGGCAGAAAAGGAAAAGGAGTTAAGAAGGTGTGTGCAATTCAGACCTGGAGAGGAGGGATGGAGAGGAGGTGGCAGATGTGCTTAGCTTCTAAGCAGCCCAGAGGAGGGTTGTGTCCTCGCATTGTGCCATGGACAAATCCAAATTACAAATAAAAAGCAAAATAAAAGATAGATAATAGGAAGTGGGAAGATAGACCTTCCTCAAATGGAAAGGAGATCGAAAGATAGAGGGAAAGGGGAAGGAAGGGAGGAAAAGGGGATGAGAAAAGGAATTAAGATGTGTTATATATGTATGCCAACTCCGCACAAGGAATGTAAGCATAAGGCATTGAAAACATATACTAATACAAAATACTGTCAGTTGTATACAGTTTGCTTTTAAAAAGTAAGAGAAGAAATACATTGGGACACAACACAGGCAGACAGAGCACTTATTGAACTGAAAATGTATTTAAAATATCATTGGGGTGTTCAAAAAGGATAATGGCTTTGAGAATTATTCTATACCCATAGTTTGGGGAATATTTACATGAAAATGCTTAAATTTTTAAAGCTTATTACAAAAAATATCACATTTACATAAATTTTCCCTCATTTCAAATACACTTATTCCGCCGGGGATTTAGCTCAGTGGTTCCGGTGCCTGCCTTGCAAGTGCAAGGACCCAAGTTCGATCCCCAGTACCAAAAAACAAACGAACAACAACAACAAACAAAAACCCTACTTATTCCATCATTTTGCCACTTTCTGAAGAAGTTCTGTAAGTCCACTTTCAAGAGAATCTTTTTTTTATTTGATTTTTTAAAAACATTTTTTAATTTTAATTTTGATTTCTTTTTGATCCTTTGACTTGCCTGCCATGTCTCATTCATTGTCCTAAACAGATTTAAAATATTTACCTTTCTTGGTGATTTTGATTTGGTGGTGGAGACAGAAGTAGAAATTATGTGGTGTCAGATCTGACAAATAAGCTGGATGTGGACACACTGTATTGTTTTTAGGACCTTGTCTTTCCTTTGGATGGCACTCAGTGGCAGTAGCATTCACTGTAATTTTATTTTATTATTTTGAATTAAGTATAATGGTACATTCAAAATAAATACAGTTACATTTATCATATGGATCTTGTACCTTTATATGATGTATCTTGATTCTTGTTTTGTCCCCACACCCCTGCCCACCCTTCACCTGCTTTACCCTTCCCTATTTGCAGACTTTGTTTCCATTTTTCATTTTTTTCCCACATTTTTCCTTTCCCTTATTTCCTTTCATCTCCCCTTCCCACTTCCCCTTTAGCCATTTTCTTTCTATTTCACTCTCTCTATGATATCATTTGAACCTTATTTACGCTTTTAGTTTTTCACACCAGAGAAACTATTCAGTTTTTACTCATATGTTCTATTTATTTTACTTAACAGTATAGCTTCAATGTGCATGCATTTAGCTATAAATGTTTCTAGTTTCTCATTCATTATGTCTCAGTAGTACTCCATTTTATAGAAAAACCACATCTTCTTTATCCAGTCTCCAACTGATGAGCTATTGAGCTGTTTCCAAGTTTTAGCTATTACAAACTGTGCCACTACAAACATGGGTGCACATATATAACTGCTGTATGGTTCTTTTAATTATTTTGGAAAGATACCCAGCAGAGGGATAGCTGGGTCAAATGGAACCTCTAATTCTAGTTCTTTGAGGTATCTGCATATTGATTTCCACAGTTGTTGCACCAGTCTGCACTCCCACCAATGATGGAGAAGTGTCCCTTTCCCCACAGCTCTGCCAGCATTTGTTATTGGTTAATTTCTTGAGAGCAGCCATTCTTTCTCGGGTGAGGTAGAATTTCAGTGTTTTCATCTGCATCTCTCCAATGACCAGTGATGTTGAACATTTCTTCATATACTTATTTGCTGCTTTTACTTCTTTGAGACATGTCTGTTCATTTCTTATGCCCGTTTTTGAATTGGGTCTTTTAGGGGTGGTGAATTTTTTTTGAATTCTTTATATATTCTAGATAGTAGACCTTTGTCTGAGAAGTAGCTAGTAAATTTTTTCCCACATTGTAGGTTGTCTCTTAGCTCTGTTGGTGATTTCTCTTTCACTGCAAAAACTTTTTAATACAATGAGATCCCAGGGTTGATTTTTTTGTGCAAGTTCTTGTACTGCTGAGGATTTGTTCAAAAAGTCTTCTCCTTTGTCATTGTCTTTGAGAGTTCTTCTACCTAATTTACTTTCCAGTAAGTAGATGTTTCTATTTTGATATTTAGATCTTTAATCCTCTTGGATTTTACTGTAGCGCATGGTGAAAGATAGAAATCTAATTTTAATCTTTGGCAAGTTGACAGCCAGTTTTTCCAACACCATTTATTAAAGAGACTATCTTTCCTCCACTGAGGATGATTGGCTCCGTTGCAAAGGATGAGGTACCTTAGTATCTCTGGTGTTGTTTCTGTATTTTCTCATCTATACCATTGAGCCTAGGGTCTATTTCTTTGCCAGTACCATATTGTTTTTATCACAGTGGCTTTGTAGTATATTTTCAACTTGGTGATTGTGATACCCCCTGCTATTTCTCTGTTACCTAGAATGGTTCTTACTTTTCTAGGTCTCTTATGGTTCCAAATGAATTTTTGGATTGTTTTCTCAAGTTCTGTGAAATACACTTTTGGGATTTCAATCAGGATTGCATTGAATCTGTATAGAAGTTTTGGAAGTACGGCTATTTTCACTTTATTGGTTCTTCCTACCCAGGAGCAAGGGATGTCTCTGCACCTTCTTATATCTTTATTTATTTATTTTTATTTATTTATTTGTTTGGTACCAGGGATTGAACTCAGATCCTTGCACTTGCAAGGCAGGCCACCGAACCACTGAGCTAAATCCCTGGCCCTCTATGTCTTTTTTTGGAATGCTGTAATTTTCGGCTTAGAGGTTTTTTGTCTCCATTAAATTGCATACTAGATAGTTCTTTTTTTTTGGGGGGATGTTATTGTGAATTGAATTGTTTCCCTAATTTCTCTCTCAGTGAATCTGTTATTTGTGTACCAAAAGGCTGTTGATTTTTAAGTGTTGAATTTGTATCCAGCTATTCTACTGACTCTGTCAATTAAGTCTAATAGTCTTTTGTCAGAGTTTATTTGGGGTCTTCTATATAGACTATCATATCATCAGCAAATAGTGACAGTTTAACTTCTTCCTTTCCTATCTTTATTGCTTTTATTTCTTTCTCTTGTCTAATTGCTGTGGCTAATGTTTCCAAAACTATATTGACAGGAGTGGTGATAGTGGACATCCTTGCCTTGTTCCTGATTTTAGCATGAAGGTTTTCAATTTTTGACCATTTAGAATGATATTGACTGTTGGTTTTTCATAGATAGCCTTTATCAGGATGGGATAAAGAACATCTATTTAAATTTTCTGTAGGGCTTTTATGATGAATGGATGTTGAATTTTGTCAAATGCTTTTTGTGCATCTATTGCAATGATCATATGGTTTTTCTCCTTGACTCTACTGATAAAATGTATTACATTTATTGATTTATGTATGTTGAACCATACTTGCATTCCTGGGATAAATCCAACTTGCTCAGGGTGTATGGTCCTCGTGATGATCTTCTGCACTCTGTTTGGCAGTATCTTTTTGAGTAATTTTGCATTTATATTCCTTAGGGAGATTGGCCTGTATTCTCTTTTTTTTCTGGGTCTTTCCCTGGTTTTGGAATCAAACTAACACTTGTTCCCAGGAATGAATTTGAAAGTATTGCTTCCCTTTCAGTTTTATTGAAGAGTTTAAAGAGTAGTGGCAATAGTTCTTCTCTAACTGTCTTCTAGAATTCAGCAGTGAAACCAACAGGACCTAGGATTTTCTTTGTTGGTAATGTTTTAATTACACTTTCAATATCGCTGAATGGAATTGGGCTGTTTAGACTTTCCATATCTTCTTCATTCAACTTTGGAAGTTTATGTATCTAGGAATCTGTCCATTTCTTCTGTATTTTCCATATTTTTAGATATAGGTTTTCAAAGTTGGTACTGATGAACCTCTGGATTTCTGCTGGATCTCTTGTGACTTCACCTTTTTTTTCATTCCTAATTGCATGAATTTGAGCCTTTTCTTTCTTTCTTTTGATAAGTTTGGCTAAGGGCTTATCGATTTTATTTATTCTTTCAAAAAACTACTCTTTGATTGGTTTATTTTTTGTATAGTTCTCTTAGTCTCCATTGCATTAATTTCTTCTCTGATCTTTATAATTTCCTCCCTTGTACAAGCGTTGGGTTTGTCTTTCTCTCTTTTTCTAGAAGCTTAAGGTTAAGCATTAGGTTGTTTATTTGCAGTCACTCTGCTTTCCTAGTATGGACATTTACTTCTATGAATTTCAGTTATAGAACTGATTTCATTGTGTCCTGCAGATTCCTGTATATTGTATTAGCATTATTATTTAATTGTAGAAACTAATTTCTTCTTTAATTTCCTTTGTGACCCATTGGTTGTTCAATAGAGTGTTGTTCAATTTCCATGTGTTTGTGAAGTTCTTGTGGTTTCTTAGTCTATTGATCTCCAGTTTAATTGCACTATGATCTGATAATATACAGGGGATAACTTCAGTTCCTTTGCTTAAGCATGTTCTATGAGCTAGCATGTGGTCTATTTTGGAGAATGACCCATGTGCATCTGAAAAGAATGTATATTCTGATTGTGTGGGGTGGAACATTCTGCAGACATCTGCTAAATACATTTGTTCTAAGACTTGGTTCAATTCCGTTATTTTTTTTTGTTGATTTTTTTGTCTAGATAATCTGTCTCTTTGGGTCAGTGGAGTATTGAGTTCCCCCACTACAATTGTATTAGTGCTTATTTTGTTTTTCATATCCATAAATATTTTTGTATAGTTGGAGGCATTAGTATTTGATGCATATATTTTTATTATTGTCATTTCTTTCTCTTATATTGTCCCTTTACAAGGATGTAGTGGCCTTCTTTGTCTCTCTTAATAAGTTTTGGTTTGAAATCTACTCTGAAAATAAAATAGCTACTCATGCTTTTTTCTGGGCTCCTGTGTTGTGTAGAACTGTTTTCCATCCTTTTACTCTCAGACTCTGAATTCATTGGTGGATTAAGTGGGTTTCTTATAGAGAGCATATTGTCAGATTTTGCTTCTTAATCCCCAACCTGTTTCTTTTCATTAGTGAATTGAGGCCATTAATATTGATGGTTATAACTGTTAAGTATTGACTTTTAATTATCATATTATTTTCCTGTTGTTAGTTCTTTGGTTTTTCATTTTTTCCTCCCTACCTTTAATTTCTTGCCTTGCCTGGTATATTAGCTCTGTTGACCCTTACAGAGTTGTGTCTTTCATTTTCTTTTTCTAGAGTATTGTTTAGAAGTGTGTGGAGTGCCAGTTTGGTGTTCATGAAGTTTCTCTGGTGTTCTTTGTCATGGAAGTATCTTATTTCCCCATTAATTTTGAAACATAATTTTGCAGGATACATCAGTCTAGGATGGAGGTTGGTTTTGTTTATGATTTGAAATATCTCCAGGCTCTCCTTGACTTGAGGGTTTGTATTGAAAAGTCCGCTGTGATTCTGATGGGCTTTTCTTTGCATGTGATATTTTTTCTCTAACTGCTTGTAATATTTTGTTCTTATGTTGGGTTTCTGGGATCTTGACTATTATATGTCTGTGTGTAGATTCTTTTTTGGCTAGTTGGAGTCCTATATGCCTCACTTATCTGTACTTTAAATTCTTCCCCTCTGTTTGGGAAGTTTTATATTATTAATTCTGTGAATAGTTTTTTAAATGCATTTGAACATTCTCCTGCTACTTCATAAATTCCTATCAGTCTTATATTATTCTTCTTTGTATTATCTTATAGTTGTTGGATTGATTTCTCATGGCCCCTTACTGTTATGAAGAGATCTCTGTTTTCATGGTTACTGACCTCAATTCTATCTTCTATATCTGTAATTCTATCTTCACATTCATTCATCCTGTTGTAAATGCTTTCTATAGAGTTTGAAAGCTCCTGGATATCTGTTTGAATCTATTTCATGGATTCCATTTCTTTCCTATGTTGGGCATTCAAGGTTTCTCTTTCTTTGCTAGGCATTCATGGTTTCCACCATGGTCCTGAGCTCATTTATTTTTTTGGTCACTTTCTGTTCTACAGTATCTAATATATCTTTCATTCTTCTCACCATCTCTGTGGTTATCTGTGAAATTATTTCTGTTTTCAATTTTTCTAGAGCTTCATTTATCTGTTTTTGTTTGTTTGTTTTTTGTTTTTACTTCCTGAGCTATCAGTTCAGCATGTCCAGATGGTTGACTATCAGACTTTTACACCTCATTTCCCCCAAAGTTTACTTTTGGTGGGGTGGAAGTATGTGTTTGTGTCTTGTTTAAATTCTTTCTCATTTCAATTTTTGTTGCTGGTCCTGTCCTTGGTTTAATTCCTGGATTAATAATTTGATTGGACAGATATAGCTGGTATTTAGGTTTTGAGTCTCAAATGACTCATAGACACTCTAATTTTCATAATATCAGAAAAGACAACTCATTAAATCAATCATAACCTTTTAGCCCAGTTGATTCAATCAGCAACACAACAACATGGTGTTCAGGTTAGAAAATGATGGTTTGTGGTAGCTATTAGTCTATTACCTTTAACCATGTGAATGAAATCAAAATAGAAGACCAGACCAAAATATGTTTATAGTGAATAAACTCTTCAACTTAGCAACTTTACCCTTCAGAATGGGGATTTAGAAGGAATTGGGGCGGGAGGGATAGACAGAATATAGAAGGTTAGAAATGAGGTCAGGGGACACAGGAAGATCACACAAAGTCTAGGGAGCTGTTGAAGATAAGAGGAGAAGATGGAAGAAAATATACCCAAGAACAGAACAAATTATCAGCAATAGGGAGGCTAGAGACTATAATCACTCCATTTTTAAATTAATGGCAATTCAGAGAAGGAAAAAGAGAAGAAAAGGAAAAGAAAATATAAATTTGAATTAGGATAGAAACAGGAACAAAAAGGGGGAGTAACAGAGACTGAATAGGAGAGAGTGAGTGAGAGATAGATAGAGAGAGAGAGAGTCAGAGAGAGAGAGAAGAAGATAAGAAAAAGAAGATTTAAAAAATGAAAAAGTTTTGAGAAAAGAAAAAGAAAATTTTTTAAATGATTGAAAATAAGAGAAAAATATTACTTTCAAGATAAAGCATACAAATAGAAATAGCAGGTCTCCTTCAGGGTATACCTCTTTTGACACATTAGACAGTGAGGGCAGGAATGGGCAGGTCTAAGTTAATTAGTTTCAGCAAGCTAGCAGCTGTCCCCTAAGGTTCAGGCTGATATTTGACTGCAAGGACCTAGTTGAGATCTCTGACCTCCTGCTTGGTTGAACACTGCAAGGTTCTATTGCAGGTTCCAGCTGTCTTTTCCCCAAAGTTAGACCAGGTTCCAAGGTGAGGTGCTGGTCTCTCCAACTTACCAATTATGATGGTGTGATGTGCCTTTATTGCAGATTTTCTTAACTTTTCCAGTGGGCTTCAATTTTCATCTAGGATCCTCAGAGAGGCTCTCTTTCTCTTGTTCATGGGGGTGCGGCACAAACACCACTGTGTTGGCACCCACCTGGCTGAGCTCCTCTGGTGCGCTGTGCTGAAGAGGCAAGCCTACTAAAGGTTTGGAAGCAGCTCCTGATCTCCCCTGGTGTGCTGCTTCATTATAAAGAAGACAGCTGGGCATGAGAGGCATCACTTGGGAGACTGAGGCAGGAAACTTGCAAGTTAGATGTCATTCACTGCAATTTAGTGAGATCCCAGAGGAAGTCCTTAATTCTTTATATCTTCCCTCAAAGCATTCACAGCCCAGAGCTCCAGTTCAGAATTTAGCCTCAGGCTGCCTATAGAGAGTGGTCCCAGTTCCGCTTCGTGTTGCAACAATGCCCCCTCACTGTAACTTTAAATCACACCTCTTAAAGATGCTCATAAAAGGGGACTTCCAGAGCTGTATCCAAAGTAGCAAGAACAATGAAATAAATGTGCTTAGAGCAAATAGGGGGTATTTTGAGGGGAATTAATGGCAATGTGTCTTTTGATGTAGTAATTTTTGCTTAATTTAAACACATGCCATTATTCTGACAATTCCTTTTAAAATGCAAATTGTGGTTATTTATTCAGAGAGAATTTTTTAAATAAATCAAACTTTAGAGTTAGTTACTGAGTAGACCTATCAAAATTAAACAGATAATGAAATCGTAAAACACCAGTCCAAAAGGAACTGATAGGGCTGGGGATTTAGCTCAGTGGTTTGGTGGCCTGCCTTGCAAGCACAAGGACCCGAGTTCAATCCCAGTACCAAAAAAAAAAAAAAAAAAAAAAAAAGAAGAACTGATAGTATTTAAGGTCTTTATGTTGTGGTACATATATAATAGTATTTTGAAAAGAGAAAATAGGAGAATTAGAAGTTCCAGCCTAGACCAGACAGCTTTGAAATTTAGCCAAGATTCTCAAAATTAAAATGAATTAAAAGTAAAAATGAAATAGAGCATTGAAGATATAGCTCAGTGTGAAATCTCTAGATTCATTCCCCAGTAACTCCCCCACTCTCACCCCTGCAAAGAAAACAAAATATCCTAGAGGCTACTGGCAGCTTTCTCATACTGACATGGGGTGGCTGAAGGGAAAATGAGATGATGATCTTGCTTGAGATTTGAAGGCAGGGGAGAGGTAGAACTGGGGCTCTTCTGCTTTAAAACTACTGGTTCCAAATAGAAAATAAGAATTATTAGGCAGTCAAGATGTCAAAAATGTTTTCTATTACTCAAAGTTATATCTCTGTGAACCCAAGATTTAACTATCATATCTCATACACTCTGCATCAGACATTTAAGTAAGAAATCCTCCACTTATATAAAAGTAGTTATATGGTGCAAATAAAATTTTACAAATGTAATACTACGTTATGAAAAGAGCTCTGAATATTTAATAATCCAGAATTTTATACTGAGTCAAAGACAAATGAAAGGACTGGCATTAATTATTCAAGACAAATCTAAAAGATGAATTTTAATTTTAAAATCCAGAAATGTGTAGCAAAGAGGGTGGAACTAGAAGAGTCCAGACTGCCTCTTATTATTGGAGTGACTTTGGTTGGGCAAAGTAATATTTTGACTCTTAAATTCCACTTACCATCTCACAGGTCTGAACAGTCCAAAGGGAGCATTGCATAGTAAACCATTCTAAAAAGCATTAGTATAACACACATGCAGTATTAGTACTATTATTCTCTTAATCATGTCTTTTTGAACTGGGAAAGAGTTATTCTTCATTACATACACTACTTGAAAATATCCCTGTAAATATAATTTATAGGATTATATTAATATTTTCTTCTGTGATTAATTTGAAGATGATTATGGATATGAATGTTTAAATTATGTGATTAAAACATTTAATATCACATTGTCAAAAAATAAGCCAGGTCTAAATTTTATATAAATATATAATTGCTGTTGTTTAAACTTAAGAATATTTTGTGTAAGATTGATGGCCTAGCATGAGATCTCTTTCCTGTAAAATAAAAATAGTAGCTTTTATGAAATGAAATAAATAACTTTGGTGGCAAAAGGTAGATTTTAGATATAAAAGCATAAAGATTAAAGAATGTACAAGCTTCATGGGAGGAAGAATTCTTCAAGAAAAAATGGATTTTATTAAGTAAATTTTTGATTTATTTAGTTTGCAATAATCCTTCATAATGCTAATTTTCAAAGCTATTTTAATTTTTTAAGAATAGTTCTTTCATTCTCCCATATCATTGTGTTTTTTTCAATTACTACTAATTTTATGCTTTTCTGGCTCTTTTATGATGAATAAGTATGGTGAATAAGTATGCATCTTTCCCTTTTGGCAATTTTCCTTCATAATAAGGTCTATACTTAACTAAGATGATTTGTTTTCTAGCTAAATCATTAATGATGTATGATGACTGTGTATTGCAGAATACCTAGATGGTCAGGTAATCATGGTGAATTTTCTTACAAACTTTGAGTTCAGGTTTACAAATAGACAAACATTTCTCAGAGCCAGTCAGTCTGCATATTTATGTCCCATGTGTACATGACTGTCATGCTCTCTAGCTCTTCTATCTCAAAGCCATTATAATTTTTCATCAGAAGTACATGAAGCATGAGATTTCAAAAATTTTGTTCCAGGGACACTGTCATCTTAGGAATTAATTATACACCAAACAAAACAAAGTAGAACAAACAAAAAATTCACTTAAAATTGAACACTGTCTACATGTATTATATCCAAACTATCATTGTTAAAAGAGTATCTCAACATTGGTTACTACTCATATGTTATTATTTATTTTGAGTTTATAATTTCATTTTTATAGCCATGAGCGAATTAAGGAATACCAATATGACCAATTATATAATTTTACAATAAAGATTAAAAGAGCTGATATGTACACTTAGCACACAGAATAGCTGCTATTATTATTTACCTTAACTTTGGGCAATAGATCATATAATTTTTATTTATTGTCTAATGCATAATTCAGAAACTCAGACATAAAACTCAGACAACAGTTGCATGAATGTAGTAATGAAATATTAAAATTAAACTGGTCATTTTCTCACTGTTCTTGAGGCTGGAAATCAGAGATCAGGGTGACAGTATGATGAATTTTTGGATTGTATCTAGAAGCCTTCTTTATTTGTGCTTACATGACCTCTTCTTTGCATGACAGCAGGGAGAAAAATATGGAGAGACAGACATGGAGAGACAGAGATAAACATAGTAAAAAGCTTTGGTGTCTCTTTTTTAAGGCAGGATGCTAATCCCATCATGAGGTCTTCACCCTTATATCTTCTTTAAACTTAATTACCTCCCAAAAGCCTATCTCCAAATACTATTATAGTGTGGATTGTGCTATCAACATATGCATTTGGAAGAAGTATATCACTCAGTCAGTGACAAGTAGCTTGGCAAATATTTACCCTCTTTAACCAAATTTCTTGAACTGTAAAATGTGGATTATAAAATAGCAGTGTCATTATAAGAGTTAAATGATTGGTCATACATTTAAAATAGGTTTATCATTCTTATACTTCAGAGTTATGATCTGGTCTTCTGGATTGCTTTGATTTTTATACAGAAGAATTTGTAGAGGATTTTCTTTAGGTTTCTAGACCCATCTACCTATAGGCCAATGGGTAATCCTGGAAAAATATTTGCAAATTAGCCAAACTTGACATATTTTTCTTTGTATCTCTTAACATGAAACCCAGAGTTTCACTTGTTCACAGAATTATTTAATTTCTGCTTTTTGGTACCAGGTATTGAACTCAGGTCCTTGTGCTTAGGAGGCAAGCGGCAGAACCACTGAGCCAAATTCCTGGCCAGAATTACTTAATCTCTGAAAAATTATTTTCACTGTGACTTTACAGGTTCACTTAGTTACACAGATGAATGTATTTCAAAGTATTAGTGTGTACCAGTAATGCGCTAACATTTCTGTGTGATTGACAAGTCAAAGAATCCAAAGTTCTTAGAAATTTCTGTTATCTGCTAGGAGAAACATAAAGGGAAAGGGTCACAGATTGCTTGGAGAGACCCTTGGGCTCTTAGTTTGGGAGATCAGTCTTCAAATCTCAGTTTTGTAACTCTCATGGCATGATTTTCCTATTTTGTGCTTAATTGTGGCCACCACCTGCCTCTTTCCACTTCATTTGCTGAATTCCTCCTTTCCAGTACCTCAGAATATGAATGGAACGTTCAGACTTTAAAACACACATTCAAGTCAAAATGAGGCCCTTAGTGTGGAGCTTAGTACACGGTGACACCTTTTCTGACTACAAGAACACATTTGGACACACAAAGAGACATTAAGGATGTACATGCGCAGGAAAAAGTCCACAAGAAGATAAAGTCAGCAGGGAGCCAACTGTCATCCAAGGAGAGAGGCCTCACGTGCTATGTTTACACCTTTCTGTGTGACTTCTAGCTTCCTGAATTCAGGGAATATGGGTTTTTATGCTTAAGCTAACATGTTGGTTCCATTTTGCCATGGCAGTGCTAGCAAACAAGAGCTCTTAGTGATTATCTTTAAAACAGAATTTATATTCCATATATCCACAAATATCTTCAAGTAAAATGATCAATTCAGTTATTGACATTGTATTAGCAGAAATGATAAATTGATGGAATGCATGGTATGAAAACAGTTAAGCAATTCAACAAATAATCCACAGGTTAAAAGAATTAAAAAAAAGATTTAAATGATTATTTTCTACGGCTTATTTGTGTTTTGTGAGTCTTTCTGTTAAGGCTTGTGTCTAGATGTTCCCCCAAAGCTTCAGGGGGTCATAAATGGAGCTATTTGGAGGCAGCCTGATCTACAGTATGTGATGCTGGGGTTAAGGATATGATGCTGGGATTGATTCACAGAATAATGCTAAGATTAAAGGTATGAGTGCTACCTGCCTTAGGGTGGGTAGCTCAGATAAAATATAAAGGACAGCAAGAGGGCTGCTATTGTGGTTGTTTGCTACTTTCTTGCTACTTTTCTGATTTCTGCCTTTTGCCTGCTGAACTATGGACTATTTCTCCTCTGCAATGCCCCTGTGCCTTGCCTCTGAGCCTTGGAGTCAGTCGACTTTGAACTGAAACCTCTACAACTGTGAGCCAGAATAAACCTTTCCCTTTTTAACTTTGGATGCTGGGTACTTTGTCTCACCAACAAGAAAAAAGTAACTAAGACATTCACTTCAAATACAATATGTATTTTACATGAAAAATAATAATGAAGTATAAATTTTAAGAAGAAAGGAAGCATCTCTTTTGATATCACTGATATATTCTTCTACCTGGCTTTCAATTTCAAAATTCTTCCTGATCTGACCACAATTACTCTCAGCTTCTCCTATGTAGAACATCAACAAAATTGGACTAACTTTTATGGCGTATGTCATTTGATATGTCTATAGCAAACAAAATCTCTGTAATGAAATTCTAGTTTCTATATGAAGTTTTTCTGAATCTCTCTCTAAAAATAGAGGCTTTTTGATTATCAGCTACACTTGGGCCAGGCTTACTGAAGCATTTGTTCTATATTATAATTATGTGCAATACTACCTTATGTCTCTATTGATCAAAAATTTTTTGAAGGAAGGACAAACCAGATTATCCCCCACAGGGGGATATTTACTATTTACTATTTAGGACACAACAGCCATTCATTTCAAAAATTAATGGAACAACTGCAGAGCCAGGTAGTTTATTCAAATGTATCTTTGTACTTTTGCAGGAAGACTTTGTCATATCCATTAACAATGACATAAAAGTCCAGGAAGGAAATGGGACATGAGAGAAATAAATTTTAAGCACTCAAGGAGCAGAAAGAATGGCAAGCATTAAGAAATCAAATAACAAATGCTGGAGAGGCTTTAGCGAAATCGGAACCCTTTTACATTGCTGGTAGGGATGTAAGCTAGTACAATTACTATGGAAATGAGTATAGAGATTTTTTAAAAAGATTAAAACTAGAAATTCCATTGTATGTAGATATTTCCCTTCTAGGGTTCTTCCTGAATAAATTAAATATATCATATTACAGTTCTATATGTATGCCCATAATTATAGCAGCACAATTCATAATAACTGAATCTTGGAAGCACCCTATATATCCATCAGTAGATGGATAAAGAAAATATAATATTTGCACATAGTGGAGTACTACTCTGCCATAAAGAAGGGTAAACTTGAGTCATGTGCATCAAAATGGGTGCACCTTGACACAATAATGTTAGGTGAAATAAATCAGACACATAAGCCTAAGTATCTCATGAGTTCTCTTACACCAGGAACCCAAATTACAAATAAAAAGCAAAATAAAAGACAATATGAAGTGGAGAGATAGATCTTTCTCAAATGAGAAGGGGATCAAGAAATGGAGGAGGTAGGAAGGAAAGGGATGGAAAAAGGAATTAAGGTCTATTATGGACTTATACCAGCTCCACACAAGGAATGTAAGCAACATGTATTATGCACATGTCTTACTAAATTTTTTAAAGGAAACAATAATTACATGCATGTAGTTGATTATTAATTATGGCTGTTAATTTAAATTTCCTGGGGATCTGTACCAGAGAACTCAATATGTTAAGTTGCTATTGTGTGTAACTGAAAATAATAATTATGCTACATTTGCCCAGTACTTAAATGTTTAAGAGGAAAATTTGTGAAGTTACTCATTTGATTATCACACCAGTCCTGTAAAATGGACAAAAGATAAATTTTAATATTATCTTTTCATTAAAAAATTTTTGAATATGAAATCCTGTGATGTGACTTGACCAGGACCACCAGCTAATACATATCAAAATTATCAATAAATTGCTTATTTCTGGTTCCAGTCTGTTCTCTATAATATATTATCCACAACACAGCATGTCTTAAAAATATTCATAATCCACACATTTTAACAAATCAGCCTGCTTTCTTCCATCATCATTCTATGTTTAATAAAAAGTTGAGGTTTTGCTGTACTCTAAGATTTCATTTGATAAGTCTTTAGAGGAATAGCTTTTATTTGATTGCAAAATACCAGCAATGATATGCTCCCTCCAAAAAGACCCTCCAAAGTCCCTACTATGATTAGGGCCATTCCTTTTGTTTTCCTATATCATTTTCTGTTACTTCAGTAAACAACTATACTTCATTTACCCAGTGTTTTCTGTGATAAAAATGCATAATTTCTTTATTAATTTTCTATTTTAAAAACGAGATCTAGTTGAGGAGCTTAAACTTTAGAAAAATTCTAACATTGTTTGCCTTCAGAAAAGATAAATATAATAAATTTGAAGTATGATTTATATGATTTTTTTTTCTTAAGGGAATTTAACAGTTTTTATATAGGTGTCTAGATTTCATAGAATTTAAGCCTTTGTCAGAGATATTTTTGCTAGGAATTGGTTTGCCTGCTCAAGGTTACTGTTTCCCTATATTTTTCTTTTAAAATGTTCAAATTTTATGATCAAAATTATTGCCTATTTAGGAAGCAATAGTAATTATAATTTGCATTAGAGTCATAGCTCATTATTTCTCTGAGAGAAACTCTCCAGTATTACTCCATTTAAATACATGCACATGTATGTGTTGAAAACTTGGTCCTCAATTTAACAATATTGAAAGGTGGGATCTTTGGGATGAGACCAAGCTATGAGGGATCTGCTTTCAAGATTGGATTAATCCACTCAATTTATAGATCAATGATTATCACAGCACGAGTGGCTTTGATTTAAAAGTGAGCTGTCTCTGGTAAGCTGGGTCATTCTCACTATTCGATGTCCTTCAGATCTGAGCAGATACCAATGCTATGCCTTTGGATTCCTCTGATTTAAGAACATTTATACTTTATAAATTATTCAGTATGAGATATTCAGTTATAATAACAGAAAAATGGACTAAGACACCTCAGGACAATAATTGTTTACTCAGTTATAGTGTGTTGTAATAAATGCTGTAGTTGACTCCATTTTGTATGACTCTTAAGTTTTCGTGAATTACAAGGCTTTTTTACTTGAAAAGCCAGTACTAACTTTTTAGACTTGTCTCACCACCAACAATCTCATCATGGTGATTTTTGAGTATCTTGCTTTCTTCTCAGACTTTGACTTGGATTCTTACATTATGTCAATTAAGGCTTGTTTTTCCAATGTTGATGCTATGTCAGGAAACCAGTTTGTCACAGAAAAAGAAAACCGTTCAGATTTCAAGTGCTGCTTCACTGATTTCCATCATGTTTGTTGTAAACTTGTAACTGCTAATGCTGTGGAGTCAAAGCTTTTTCACACAGAATTCAAGGAGGTGCTTTGTAAAACTAATGCAATGATCTCTTAATTGGTGATTGAAAATATATGTGACCCAAACAGGGGGAATCCCGAAAGTGTTGCTGAGGATGAATTAGTTACCAAATAAACAATGTGCATGATCAGTACACAGAAACATTGGAAACTTAGGCTCTGAGGATGTGGAATCATCAGGGGATCTGGGAAGCCAGGTAAATGACCTGCTAACCTGGCGAAAAGATGTCAGGATGACACTGATCTGAAGAGGCTAAAGGTAAACCACTATCTGATTCTGCAGTTAGAAAGTGTAGTGCTTTTTCCCCCACTCAGCTCATTCCTCCCAAATCTTCACCTGAACCCCATTTGTTAAAAGGGTATGTACCCAATGTTTCATTCTAGTGGAATATGGAAAAGATTCTTGCAAACTAACTGTGAGTGGAACATCAAGTCACTTAAAATCCTGTATTAGGAGTAGAGTGCCATTCTAAAAAGAAAATAATTGCAAAGTTTTGGTAAAATAAAAGCCACCAAATTGTTGGTTGTAATACATACTTTATAGACCAGTGATGGCAAACCTTGTAGAGACCAAGTGCCCACACTACAACACAAAACTGACTTGTTTATTGCAATGTAGCAATACTGCAATTAAACCTGAATACTGAGGTTATGGTTTAGAAAACCTAACTCTTACATGAACATCTTTTGTCTTCAAAGAAAAACACAGTAATGCATGTGCCATAGTTTTGCCACCACTTGTTATAGAATAAAATATGACTGCCCATAAACAGATATGCAACAGGAAATGAAGGCTGTTCTCTGTACTAGGTCATGTGGACAAACTAATTTCAACAGATTTTAAAATATTGACGTAGGTCTGGGGATTTATCTCAGCAGTGCCATGCCTGCCTCAAAAGTGCAAGGTCCCGAGTCTGATCCCCAGCACCAAAAATAACAATAATATTGCCAGACTCACAGTCTCCTTTTAAGTCACTTCATAGAACTGCAAACTATATTTTGAAAGAAGAAAATGTTCTTGATCCTCTAGGATGTTAAAGACATAAGTGTAAAGTTGAACCAGAAGCACATGTTACAATTTCAAGGTTATAAACTGAGATATTCTAAAGATTCAGGTGTATTCTTCATCATAAAATGGAAATTGGAGGGAGATATGAAATTTGTTTGAACTTTGGGGTTCCTCACAAATCCCCAGAAGCTGGTGGTGGAAATTTATTTATTTACAAGCATACTTACATATTTCTATATGATTTTTCACAACAAAGATGTTTAGTATATTTGTTAGATATAGTATAGATGTTAGATATTTGTTGAAAATATTTAATTACATTTTATTGAAAATGGGAATTGTATTTTATTGAAAATTCCAGGAGCTGAAGGGAGGGCAGGGACAAGGGGAAAAAATGAGAACCAAGACCTGTCATGTGAAGGTACAAGATCCCAATAATGAATGTAACTGTACTGTATACCTACAATGTACCAACTCAATGAGAAAAAAGGAAAAAGATATCACTGAGTGGTGAAACTATGAATATTTATTCTTTTAGGTTACCTGCATCAATCAACTTTCCTATAAGGGATACATATTGATTTTTCAGCTAATTTTTTATAAAGACCTGTTTTCATCTTATTCCTACTTACCTTTAACAAAAATTTTGTAAATCATTATATTTGCAATGTGTAATATTGTTCAGAGTGTACCTCAAAATCACTAATCCAACATCCGAAGCTCATATATAAATGAATTAAATCAATTAAAAGTTAAAAAAAAAGAAAATGCCAAATTACAAATGTCTGTTTCATTGTAGTTCCAAGATGCCCTCTGAGATGGCCCCATGAGGGGCTCCAGTGAACTTCCCCCAACCACCCTGGTATTTATGGATATTATGGAAATGACTGTGTGACTTACTTCCAAGGCCAGGCCACTGAAAACATTACAGCATCTCCCTTGCCCTTTGATCACTGTGGGAAGCAAGTTTCCATGTTAAGATAATATTTGAAAATCCTTCTCCAGCGGTTCACCTGGTAACGAACTGAGGCTTCCTACCAGCAGCAAGTCACAGCCTCTAGGACAGCCTTCCAGCCTTCAGGTGACTGCATTCTTGGCTGACATCTTGACCACAACTGCAGGAGAGAACATATGTCAGACCCATTCAGCAAAACTGTTCCCTAATAAAGAATATATGTGACATAGTAAAGGTTTATTATTTTACTATGTTTGGGATAGTCTTATGCAGCAACAAATAACTAATATAAATGAATAAGTTAGTGTTCTCCAAACCTAACATCAAAAATTTGCTGCTGACCTAGATTCTTACAGATTTCTATCATGCTATGATTTAGGTACTTGAGGATAAAGAAACACCACTCAGATTCCACATCATAACTTGAACTTAGTGACTGGAGAAGTAGAAATATTCTGCTGGCTAGTCTATTTTTTTCATATTCCATGGTCATGAACAGAAATCTAAAGACTACCTGAGTTTTAAGGAAGACTAGAAATTTTTGCTTTGTGATTTAACAAGCATAAAATGTGCCAAATATTTTTTTCTTGAGTTCACTAAATTTTTCACCACATCACTGAGCAATTCAGAGGTGAAAGATTGGTGAGGTGGTAAATATTTAACAATATTGCAATGAAGTTGACTGAGGTGAATAACACAAGGAAAGTTGAGCCAGGTGCAAGATTCAATAAGGCTGACTGATCTCTTTGGAGCTTGTGTCAGAACCCTTGTTCCTCATATCACATGTAGGCATACACTTGCAGAGATGCTGCAGAAGTTGGACCAGGTCTGGGTGACAAGCACAGTAGGCTGCATGGGAGCCACCAGAAATATTCAGTGGAAGAGAAAGAAAGAATACCAAAAATTAACCTGAAAGCTGAGACACACCTTATTTTAGAGTTGAATAGTCCATGATTGAAAGAGACATGAGCTCAGGGAAGACTTTAAGGAATTGCAGAAGAATGTCACCATGACCTAGAACACAAGATTATAATGCAGGCAGCTGCCAGGCAGAAGGACTTTCTGAGTACATGGAAATGAGGGAAGTGTAGTCAGAATCCTATGCGGAAGGCTCAGCTGACACAAGGTTAATTCTACACTTATAAGGAGAGCTTTGAAAATGTCTTCTGAGAAAAGAACATAGCATGGCTTGACAAGACACGACAGAGCATCCAACCATCTAGAGCACTCAGACCCTCACAACAAAATGTTCGTGATCCCCAAGGACCATATAAACTGGTTTTGAGGGCTGCTGTGTAGATTGTCATTGACTGGCAGCTTTTCAGTAATAAAACCCATTTAATTGATTAAACATATAAATGGTACATCAGTATCTTTGATTAAATATTTGAAAACAAAAAATAATTCTTCCATACAGTAAGGAACTCCCCTCTCCAAAAAGAGATCTCATCTGTTATATTATTGGGTGCTCAAGTCCCTGGTATAAAGTTAACATGTAGTAAATATTTAATCAAATGAAAAAAAATTTTTAAAGAATTCCTTATTTCTTGGATAATAAGACCTGCCTAGAAAACAAGCTCTAGCATGATTTTAGAAGAGAAATCCCCTGAAAATGAGCCCTATTGCTTACCTTGTTTTCTAGATAGATTTTAATTTGAGGGAAACACAGTTGATTGGTCTAGTTGAAAAATTCATCATTTTGTCCCAAGAGTCTTATCACATAAGAGGGCTTTTGCTTTGAAATTTGGGCTAGTTCAATTCTCTCTTACCACAGTTGTTAGAAATGTTCCAGAATAAGCAATGATTTCTCTTTCCTCTGTGGTCCTGAAATTGTTCACATGGGATGGTAAAATCTCTCCAGTCCCATCCAGCTCTGCTATTAGCTCTGTTCAGAAACTCCATTAAAAAAAAAAAAGTGAAGATTCCCCGGGGGCCAGTGGTTAGTAATGAGTGGAACTGGGTTTGCACAGTGACTTATTGGCTGTAACAAGTCTCTTTCCATCCTATGTACTTATCAGTAGACCTAGTTTAGCCTTGCTTCTCATCCTTGCTGATTTTGAAACATTAAGGTCCTCATAAGATGTGAGCTCTTTGTGAAATGTAGGACTAGCAATTGATTTTATTCTGTTTAGAATTACTAAGTATAGAAATCGTCTGGAAGATCTATAAACTATCCTGGCAAATAATATTTTCTTTCTGACATAAAAGTTAGTGCTCTTGATTCTGCTGTTCTTTGCTATGCCTTTCAGGGTCTAAGCAAAATAAAAAATAAGAACAATGGTACTTCTGGCTATTTAGCTTATAATTCTTATAGTTTCCACTCCTGCCCATTCGCTACAGCTGGAGCTTCAGCTCCTTTGTCTCCTGTCTCCTATGAGCCAGCACTGCTAAAACCTATAGTTTCTGAGTGTCCTCATCTCTTTTAGCTTCCCTTTAGGTTTAGTAGGAGATCTGAGGTTAGGGAACAGCACTGCCTTAGCACTACAGTTCTGAAAATATTTGTAACCAAAACTTCTGGCAAGTGGCCCTCACATCTATAGCTCCCAGTAGATTCTGATAATACTGCTTCTATATCCTCAATTTTTCACTCCTAAAGAAGTAACAGCTTTCTGGAAATACTAACCGCTAGAGTCATCAGGTCTTAACCTGCTCACAGTTCTGTAAAATTTCTCTTCATTAATTCTATTATCAGATTAAAGCTGAATGAGCTTTTTGGCTTCCTACAAGGGACCTGCCTAATAGAGTAGTTCAGAGAAAAATGCTACTGACAATGTTTTTTTTATAAGAATAATTATTTATATTAGAGTCTCTCATCCTCAACAGTATTGCTATTTGAGACTGGATAATTATTTGTTGTGGGGTAATGTCCTTTAAACTGTAGGCTATTAAGCAGCACCCCTGAACTACAACCAATAGGTGGCCATAGTACCCCTCCTCAAGTTGTGAAAAGTAAACATGTCTTCAGAAATTTTTATATTCCCCCTTGCAGGCTAAGAACTGTACTACACTATGTTAGTTTTTGTCTCTTACAAAGTTTTTTTAGTGTCATAATTATAATCCCCAGTTTATATTTGTGTCATCCACTAATAAAACAATTTACTATTCATTTTTCATATGCTATCTAATTTGAATTACATTGAACTCCCATAAAATAGTCCGTAGTGGTTCTAGTGCTGGATGAGACCAATAGTCAGTGCACGATTTCTTCAAGAACACACACCTAATAACTGGGGAAGTGTAATGAACCTTAATCTTTGGCCTAAAGTCCCTTGCTGTATCAATGACTCATTGTGGAAAGATTCTGGCTTCCTGTCTTCTGAAGGGAAATTTGGTAATATATGGAGATGTTTGGGTTGTCAGAAGTTTTGGGGGGAGGTCTCTCCAGCTGCCTGCTTGGGCCCACCCAGCAGGTGCACGACCTCCCCGACTGCACACCACCAGATCCAGTAAGGACCCAAGGACCCCGGAGGAGGTCTTTACAGCTGCCTGCTTGGGCCCACCCTGTGGGTGTGCGACCTCCCTGACTGTGCACCACCAGATCCAGTAAGAAAGGTAGCCATGTGGGTGCCCTTGAAACACCCCTATGACCTGCTCCCCCCCATTCTCAAACCTCCTGATTGGGCCAGTCCTTGGACCCACTCTTCAGAGGAATAGATGCTCATGAAAGGCAGTTTTCTGAGCTCCAAACTTTGAACATCTTTAAAGAAAAGGCAGGGGAAACCTGTAATAGAATTGAGTGGAGTTCAGCCCTGCGGGTTGGGAAACTCAAGTTAGGCCTTGTGGACTGAGGTCAGTCTGAGTCATGGGGATCTGCTATTGGCTAGCAGAGATCAGGGGATTCAGTTCTACATATGGCTGTACAAGTGGTATAATATGACAACAGAGGCATAATCTGAAAGAGGCCCTGCAAATTCATTTCTTTTTCTTTTCCTCATTCCACCCTAAAATTTCTATCTTATTTCTGTCCTCTCTCTCCAACTCAGTCTCTTGCTCCACCATATTATCCATCATCTCCCTTTTTATTCTTATTCCTGCCCTAACTCAGACTTCTCCTTTTATTAGTTTTCCTTTTTTTAATGTTCTTTTCTCCAGTCATTTTACCTCACTCATGGCTCCATAGCTTCAAGGGAAGACAAGCCCCTGTTACTGTTAAGGGGATATATTCTTGTCCTTATTCCTGCACTCTGTCTATCCCCTCTGAAGTTAATAGCTTCGTAAAGATAGTAAGGTCATTCTAAATCCTCTGGTTTCACTTCAAACCTTCTCCAGTTCTTTCACTTATCTACTCCTCTCATCCTAACTCAGTCTAACCCTCCATCCTAAATGGTAAAGATGGTATATTGAAAAGTGTATTCACTGAAAACATATTTTGGGCTGCTTCTTGATATTAATTTAATTCACATGGTTTAAAGGTGATAGATTAATGACTACCACAAGTGGTCAATTTGCAAGCTGTGCTTGATCATATTGGGCTGCTGAATGTATCAATTGGGATAAAGTATTGTGATTGATTTAATGAGTTGTTTTCTCCAATATTATGAAAATGAGGATGTCTATGATACATTAGAGACTCCAAAGCTAAAACACAACTATATCAGGAAGATTTAAGTAATAGCCAGAAATTAAACCAAGGACCACCTAACAACAAAAATAAAATTGAGAAAACACTTAAGCAAGACACAAAGACAGATTTCCAGTTCACTAAAGACAAACAGAAGGACAAATGAGGATGAAAAGTCTGAGAGTTAACCAGCAGGACACCCTGGATCCATAGCACAGGTGGTAACAAAATAGATCAATCAAGCTCTAGGAAAATTCAAATCAAAAATAATTTCCCAGTTAATCATAGAGATGATGAGCAAAATGGAAGATATGATTCGAGACTCTAGAACAGAAACTGACCAAAAAAAAAAATAGATGAGCTCAAGAGCATGATAGAAGCCATGAAGACTCAGCATAAAAAAGAAATGGAAACAATGAATGCCAAACAGAGGAAAGAAATGGAATCCATACAACAGATTCAAACAGATATCCAGGAGATTAAAAACTCTATTGAAAGTGTATGCAACAGAATAAAAGATTGCAAAGATAGAATTTCAGATATAGAAGATAGGATTGCAGTCAGTGACCATGAAAAAAGAGGTCTCTCAAAAACAGTAAGGGATCATGAGAAATAAATTCAACAACTTCTAGACAATGCAAAGAAAAATAACATAAGACTGATAGGAATTCATGAAATAGCAGGAGAAAACACAAATGACTTAAAAAAGCTCTTCACAGAATTAATGACAGAAAACTTCCCAAACAGAGGGGAAGAATTTGACATTCAGACAAGTGAGGCATATAGAACTCCAACTAGCCATGATCAAAAAATAATCTACACCTAGACATATAATAATCAAGATCCCAGAAATCCAACAGAAAGAAAAAAAAGCAGTAAGAGAAAAGAAACAAATCACATGCAAAGGAAAGCCCATTAGAATAACAGCAGACTTTTCAGCACAAACCCTTAGGTACAGGAGAGCCTGGAGTGAGGTATTCCAAGTCCTAAAAGAAAATAACCTGCAACCTAGACTGATGTATCCTGCAAAACTCTCTTTCAAAAGAGATGGGGTAATAAGATACTTCCACAACAAAGAATACCTGAGAAATTTCATGAACACCAAACCAGCACTATAAGGAATTCTAAACAATATCCTAGAAAAGGGCAATGAAGGTCAAAATACCATGAGGTACAACAAACCAAATCAAATAGGCAAGGCAAGAAACTAAAAGGAGAAGGTGAAAAAGTAAAAAGAATCAACAAAAGGACAATAACATGACAATAATAAGTCAGAATATATCAGTTATAACCATCAATGTCAATGGCCTCAATTCACCAATCAAGAGAAAGAGATTGGAAGAATGGATTAAGAAGCAAAATCCAACAATATGTTGTATACAAGAAACACACCTAGTGCAAAAGGAAGACCATAGACTGAAAGTGAAGCAGTGGAAAACAATTCTCCACACATCAGGAGCCCCACAAAAAGCAGCGGTAGCAATCTTATTCTCAGACAAAGTAAATTTCAAACCAAAACTCATTAAGAGAGACAAAGAAAAACATTACATCCTTGTAAAGGGAACAATTCAAGAGGGAGAGTTGACAATCATAAACATACATGCACCAAATACAAATGCCCCCAACTATATAAAACAAATATTAAGTAACATGAAAAACCAAATAAGCACTAATACAGTTTTAGTGGGGGATTTAAATACCCCACTATCACAAATTGACAGATCATCTAGGCAGAAAATCAACAATGAAATAATAGAACTGAACCAAGCTTTGGAACACATGGACTTAATAGATGTTTACAGAGTATTCCACCCCACAAAATCAGAATATACATTCTTTTCGGCTGCACATGGAACATTCTCCAAGATAGACCACATATTGGCTCACAGAATAGATCTGAATAAATGCAAAATAATTGAAGTCATTTCTGGTATATTATCAGATCATAGTGCAATCAAACTGGAGATCAATAGCACCAGAAACTGTAGGAACTTCACAAGCACATGGAAACTGAACAACACTCTCCTAAACAATCAATGGATTACAGAAGAAATTAAAGAAGAAATTAGACAGTTTTTACAAATAAATGAGAATGCCAATACAACATACAGGAATCTATGGGACATGATGAAAGCAGTTCTACGGGGAAAATTCATAATATTGAATGCCCACATTAGAAAAACAGAGCGGGCTCAAATAAACAACTTAGTGATGAAACATAGACTCCGAGAAAAACAAGAGCAAGAAAAATCCAAAGCTCAAACAAGAGAGGAAATTATAAAGATCCGAGCAGAAATCAATGCAATTAAAACTAAGAAAATGATAAAAAAATAAATGAAACAAAGAGCTGGTTTTTTGAAAGAATAAATAAAATCGACAAACCCTTAGCTAATCTTATAAAAAAAAAGGAAAGACAAGGCTTAGATCCATGCAATCAGGAATGAAAAAGGAGAAGTCACAACAGATCCAAAAGAAATCCAGAGGATCATGAATACCTACTTTGGGAACCTGTACTCCAATAAAATGGAAAACACAGAAGAAGTGGACAGATTTTTAGATACTTACGAATTACCAAAATTGAACAAAGAAGATAAAAACATTTTAAACACCCCAAATACAGTCAGTGAAATTGAAAATGTAATTAAAAATTTACCAACAAAGAAAAGCCCAGGCCCTGATGGATTCACTGCTGAATTTTACAAGACATTTAGAGAGAACTACTGCCATTACTCTTCAAACTTTTCAATGAAATTCAAAGGGAAGCTATACTTCCAAATTCATTTCTGGAAGCAAGTATCACTTTGATTCCCAAACCAGGGAAAGATGCAACTAAAAAGGAGAACTACAGACCAATCTCCTTAAGGAATAAAGATTCAAAAATCCTTAATAAGATACTAGCAAACAGAACACAGAGGATCGTCAAGAAGATAATCCATCCTGACCGAGTCGGATTTATTCCAGAGATGCAAGGGTGGTTCAACATATGAAAGTCAATAAATGTAATACATTATATTAACAAAGTCAAGGACAAAAACCATATGATCCTCTCAGTAGATGCAGAAAAAGCATTTGATAAAATTCAACACCAATTCATGATAAAAACCCTGCAAAAATTGGGATACATAGTCTATACCTCAACTTAATAAAGGCTATCTATAAAAAACCAACAGCCAACATCATATTAAATGGCCCAAAACTGAAAACCTTCATGTTAAAATCGGGAACAAGACGAGAATGCCCACTATCACCACTCCTATATGATATAGTTCTGGAAACATTAGCCACAGCAATTAGACAAGATAAAGAAATTAAAGTAATAATGATAGGAAAGGAAGAAATTAAACTGTCATTATTTGCTGATGATATGATATTCTACATTGAAAACCCAAAAAACTCCACCAAAAGACTTCTAGACTTAATTGACAGATTCAGTAGAGTATCTGGATACAAAGTGAACACTCAAATATCAATATCCTTGTTATAAACAAATAATAGACTCACTGAGAGAGAAATAAGGGAAAAAATTCCTTTTACAATAGCATCCAAAAAAATGAAGTATCTAGGAATCAATCTAACAAAAGAAGCAAAAGATCTCTACACAAAATTATAGCACTCTGAAAAAAGAAATTGAAGAGGATATAAAAAAATGGAAAGATATTCCCTGCTCCTGGGTATGAAGAATAAACATAGTGAAAATGGCCATACTACTAAAACTGCTATATACATTCAATGCAATGCCAATTGAAATTCCAACACTATATTTCACAGAACTAGAAAAAAGAATCAAAAAATTCATTTGGAGCCCAAAGAGACCTAGAATAGCAAAAGCCATCTTAGGCAACAGACACATGGCAGCGGGTATAACAATTCCCAATTTAAAACTATACTACAAAGCCACTGTGATAAAAACAGCATGGTACTGGCAAAGAAGCAGGCCTGAGGATCAGTGGAACAGACTGAAAGACACAAAAACAAATGCAGATGTACTCAGCTACCTCATCTTTGACAAAGAGCTGACCATCCTCAGTGGAGGAATGATAGCCTTTTTAATAAATGGTGTTGGAAAAACTGGATTTCAAACTGCCACAGATTAAAACTAGACCCTTATCTTTCACCATGCACTAAATTAAAATTCAACTGGATTAAATATCTAAATATTAAAACAGAAACACTAAACTTGCTGGAAGGTAAGTTAGGCAGAACTCTGGAAGACTTTGGCATAGGAAAAGATTTTATGAACAAATCCTCAGTAGCTCTTATTGAAAAGCTTCTGTACTTCAAAAGAAACCATCAACAGAACTAAGAGACAACCTACATTGCAGGAAAAAATTTTTACCAGCTGCTCCTCAGACAAAGGACTATTATCAAGAATATATAAAGAACTCAAAACAACCTCAGACAAAGGACTATTATCAAGAATATATAAAGAACTCAAAACAATCAGCCCCCTGAAATATAAAGACCCAATTCAAAAATGGGCATCCGAAATGAACAGATATTTCTCAGACAAAGAAGTAAAACCAGCAAGCAAATATATGAAATAATGTTCCACATCACTGATCATTCGAGAGATGCTGATGAAAACAACACTGAGGTTCCACCTCACCCCACAAAGAATGACTGCTATCAAGAAATTACTCAATAACAAATGTTGGCAGGGTTGTGGGGAGAAAGCAACCCTTCTCCATTGTTGGTGGGAGTGCAGACTGGTGCAACCATTATGGAAATCAATATGGAGATACCTCAAAGAGCTTGGACTGGAGGTCCCTTTTGACGCAGCCATCCCTCTGCTGGGTATCTTTCCAAAAGAACTAAAGAATCATATCACAGAGAAGTATGTGCACCCATGTTTATAGCAGCACAGTTTGTAATAGCTAAAACTTGGAAACAGCCCATTTGCACATCCGTTGGATACTGGATAAACAAGATGTGGTTTTTCTGTAAAATGGAATATTACTCGGCCATAAAGAATGAGAAAATAGATTCATTCAGAGGAAAATGGATACATATTGAAGATATACTCCTAAGTGAAATAAATAAGGCACACATGTGTAAATACTGAATAGTTTCTCTAGTGTGAATAATCTGCAATAATACAGAAGATCCTAATAAGATTACTGACATTGAGAAATGGGAAGAAAGGAGCTAAAGGTGTAGAGAAGGTGGGATGGGTAGGGGAAGAGTAATAGGGAAAAGAAAAAATGTGAGATAATGAAAAGATGGAAATAAAATGTTTGTAGATGGGGAGGGGAGGAGGGGGTGAAGGGAGGGCAGGGACAAGGGGAAAAAATGAGAATCAAGACTTGTCATGTAGACGTACAAGATCCCAACAATGAATGTAACTGTACTTTATCCCTAAAATGTACCAATAAACTCAATTAAAGCTTAAAAAAGTGTTGGGGGCATTACTATTGATATGCACTGGATCAGTACCATAGATATTGCTCAATATCCTGCAATGCACAGAGCAGCAATCCCTGCACCTAATGGAGTACTATCCATACCAAATTGTCTACAGCATCACAGTGGAGAAACCCTGATTTATCCATTCCGCTTTTCTGTCTTTGCAAGCAGCTACTCATTTTCTTTCACTTTTTCCTATTTTCCAGTTAGCACATTATTTCTTTGTATTCATAAAGAAATAGTGAAGTCATAAGTTTATAGTAGCTCACACTTTAAGAAACTTAAATCATAGTCAGTTTAATTTTTAAAATGCAATTTATCTGCCTCTTGCTTTTACTGTTTTTAATGTACTTTCTTCCATTTAGTTTATAGTCTGTTGGAAAAATGTCTAGAGAGAAACTTTTGTTCTTATTTATATTTGGAATAAAATATTGAAATATGAGAAAGGCAGAAGGGATAGAGGAAAATTTACAATGACTTTGAAACCTAAGCAATTTTTTATGACTTGATTATTAATTAATATATTTTAATATTTTATCACAGGTATGACAGCTACAATTTTTATTTTGTTCCTGACCAATAAATATTTTAAGCAGAGAGAATAAGGGAAGGAATCATTGAGCAAGTTTTGAGAAGCAAAAAATATGACAAATGTGGTATATAGTCATTTTATTGTTGTTTTAGCAGACCTACATTTGGACCTAAACTTGTTACTTCTACTTTTCATTTTACTTTTAAAATAGACACAGTAGCACTGACATGTTTGTATACTTCATTCATTTCAATATGTACAGGATTTGGAAAAACATGGCCAGTATCTAAATACAAAGAAGTTACATCACCCTAAAATATTTTCATGCTATACCATTATAATCATAGACTATATATGTCAGATTCACTGTTGCTGGACTACAATACCCAAGACTCATCACTTAAAGGAGGAGATGTTTAATTTGGCTCAAGATTCAGGGAGTCAGTCCATGGTGTACTGGCTGCAAGGCAAAAATATGGTAGAAGGCCTAGCAGGGCAAAGATGCTCAGTTCATGGCAGGAGGAAAGCAGAGCACACAAGAGTGAGGGATCAGACATAGACACAAAGATCATGCCTCTCTTATCCATCCAGACATGCCAGAAGTGTGCTCCACTAATCCCTCAAGCAGGTCCCAAAGATGATCAGATTCACATCCCACCCTAACCACCACAGCTCTATCAACCCCTAATGCTTCAGTAGCCACAAATCTATTCTTCATCACTATAGTTTTGCTGTTTAAAGAAACTGCTAAACTGAGTTCTACAGTAATTGCATTTTACATCTCCATTCACAGTGTAGGAGTGCTCTAGTTGCTCTGTATTCTCACTAGCATTTGGTATAATTATAACTTTCTATCACAGATATTCTGGTAAGAATATAGTGGAACCTCATTTTAAGTTTATTAAATATTTTTTAAATGTTACATTTTAAGATAGCTGTAAATTTTCAGAAAAAAATGAAGATAGCCCAGAGTTCCTATATGTCTCTCATTCAACTTCCCTATATAACACTTTATATAATTATGATATAGTATACTTTTCACAATTAGTGGATTAACTATTGATGTGTTGTGGTTTATTAAGAAGTTTATTTATTTATTTATTTATTTATACTGGGGATTGGAACTCAGGACCTTGCACTTTTGAGGCAGGCATAGTGCTAATGAGCTAAATCACTAGCAAGAAGTATATTTTGTTAAAAAATTCACAGCCAAGGGAGCTTAAGGAGACAAAATGACTTCATGCAATGAAGTGTCTTGTCTGGAACAGACATGTATATTACGTAAAAATTAAGGAACTAGGTTGACCTTGAAATTTTAAAGTATACTGGTCAGGTAATCTGTAGATTCTCTCTATTGGATTTTTCTGACATTGTCTTTTTTTCTCTCATTGAGTTTATCGGTACATTTTAGGTATACAGTACAGCTATGTTCATCACTGGGATCTTGTACCTTTACATGACAGGTTTTGGTTCTCAGTTTTCCCCTTGTCCCAGCCATTTTCTTATAGTTAGATTAGGGTTACAGAGTTTGGAAGGAAAATCCCAGTACTATTCTCATCATATCAAGAGCACATACTATCATGACTACTCTTCTTTTTTTTTTTTCAGCTTTAATCGAGTTTATTGGTACACTTTAGGGATACAGTACAGTTACATTCATTGTTGGGATCTTGTACCTCTGCATGACAAGTCTTGGTTCTCATTTTTCCCCCTACCTCTGCCCTTCCTTCACCCCCTCCTCCCCTCCCCATCTACAAACACTTTATTTTCATCTTTTCATTATCTCACATTTTTTTCTTTTCCCTTATTACCCTTCCCCTACTCAGCCCACCTTCCCTACACCTTTAACTCCTTTCTTCCCATTTCTAAATGTCAGTAATCTTATTAGAATCTTATGCATTGTTGCAGATTATTCACACCAGGGAAACTATTCGGTTTCTCGCTCTTTATGGCTGAGTAATATTCCATTTTATAGAAAAACCACATCTTCTTTATCCAGTTTCCAACGGATGGGCAAATAGGCTGTTTCCAAGATTTAGCTATTACAAACTGTGCCGCTATAAACATGGGTGCACATACTTCTCTGTGATATGATTCTTTTAGTTCTTTTGGAAAGATACCCAGCAGAGGGATGGCTGGGTCAAATGGAACCTCCAGTCCAAGCTCTTTGAGGTATCTCCATATTGATTTCCATAGTGGTTGCACCAGTCTGCATCCCCACCAACAATGGAGAAGGGGTCCTTTCTCCCCACAACCCCGCCAAAATTTGTTGTTGTGTGATTTCTTGATAGCAGCCATTCTTTGTGGGGTGAGGTGGAATCTCAGTGCTGTTTTCATCTGCATCTCTCGAATGACCAGTGATGTGGAACATTTTTTCAAATATTTTATTGCTGCTTTTACTTCTTTGTCTGAGAAAACAATTCAAGAGGAAGAGTTGACAATCATAAACATATATGCACCAAATATAAATGACTACTCTTCTTGATGTTGAGCTCAAATCGCTGGCTCAGATAGTGTTTGACATCTTTTGCCAGTATAAAATTATTGTTTATCCTCTTTCTGTGCTGTATCTTTTGAAAAGAAGTCACTATAGAGTCTACACACAAAGGATGAAGAGTTATGCTCAATGCTTTACCTCCTTGAGAGCTAAGTACAGAATTTAGACTTCTGCATGCCATGGGAGACATTTCTATTCTCCTCAATTTATTTAAAGTTTCATCATTCATTTATTTATATAAGTATGGACTTATGGACAATTATTTTATGCTTTGGATCATAATTCAGCAGTTTATTTTAGAGTTCAAATGTTCCAGCTTTGGCCAGTGGGAACATTTGGTTTTGTGTTTTTAGTACTGTGCTTTACTTTTTTTCACAGCAAGAGGGTGAAGATTAACCTTCTATATTTCCTTTAATAGTTATATAATCTGCTATTTATCTAAGGAATTCTGCCTGTCTGTAATGGGGAAATGTTTCTAGGGCATCTGCCAGCTGACCAAGGAAAAATACTCATGTGTGGTAATCCATGTGTATAAGCATATCTATATCTATATCTATATCTATATCTATATCTATATATATATATATATATATAATTTTTTTTTTTTAAA
>NW_022900913.1:27356718-27374679 GCF_012274545.1 Fukomys damarensis | reverse complement strand
TATAATTTTTATGTAATTATCTATATCTATATTCAGATAAGCATGAGCTATTTTGATATCTCATACTTTGATTCATTGCTACATAGATTACTGAGGAACCCTGCAACTGGTTCCAATCTCCTGCTTGGTGCTATGATGTATAGTGAGACGAAAGATATAGAAACAGAGTTAAAGAGAGAGATACAGGGAGCAGGGATGACCAGTGCTTCAACAGTCAGAGGCTTAAACAAGCAAAGGCTCTGGACAACCAAAGCTGTCAGTATTTATTGGTGACATCATAGTTAGATTAAGGTAAAGGGGCTACATGGAGGGACTACTTGAAATTGCTATGATATATTCAGGCAAGGCTTATAAAAGAAGAGACAAAGGATCCTTGAATTAGGAACAGCACAGCAAAAAATTTAAGTTGTGGTTAATAACTAACCTTTTTAGTAAAGAAGGTTTTAAGTCTGACAATGGGATTTGGGTAAGAGTCACTCTGACCTCAGCACATAGACTTTGGTTCAACTTACTTCTCATAATAAGCCATTTGAGGGGTTAACTCTTTACAGCCTGCACTGCTCACAGCCTGCTTTGGACATAATCAATAGGGTGGTCAATAGATCATATAAGGTCCCTCCTCCTTACTTTTCCAAAGCCTCTCACTCCAGCTGTGAGAAACCTGTCTCCACATATCTGTAATATATTTATTTTATTATTCACTTCCAACATACATGCATAGTGGTTTAAGACTAGTAAAGCTATAAACCCATGACAAGTGACTCTACCAACCAGAGTAGAGTGCTTGTGTACACTTTATTTTGCCTTTTAAAAATTCCACTCATTTTCAGAGTTACATTGGTCAATATCTTTTCTGTTTACCTAACTTACTGAGATTATTTTATACATTTGTAATACAGTTATTTTTCCATCACATTCTGCATTCTATCCTGGGATTCTCCAACATCTTAAAAGTTTATTTATTTTTGTTCTGTAATGTTCACTTTTCCTGTAAAGTTTTCTGGATTTTGATAAATTATAAAATAATATAAAAATGTCTTTACTATTTTATATTCCCCTGTGCTGTTAACCTCCCTCCACTTCTCAAACTCTAGTGACCACTGATATATTTATTAACTCTATGATTTTGCCTTCCCAGATTGTCATAAATACAGTCTTTTTTCATTCTTACATTTAAAATTCATCTTTATCTTGATGTGGCTTGGTAGTTCATTCTTTCTCATCTTTAAATAGTGTTTTATCATTATAGATGTTCTGCAAATTATCTACTTTTTCATCAGTGAGGGGAATCTTGGTTACTATTAATTTTTATCAAGTATGAATAAAGCACTATAAATATTCACATGAAGGTTTTGTGTACATAAATTTTAAAAACAATTGAGTAAATACCTGTGAGAGGAATTGCTGTTATGGCAAGACTGTCTTTGAAAGACAAACTAATGAACTATCTTCCAAAATGAATTTATCATTTTCATTGCAATCAACATAGATGAAAGTTACCCTTACAGAACATCTTCATTATGATTGGTTTTGTCACTGTTTGGGATTTTAGTTATTCTAATAATTATATAGCACTCCTAATACCTCATTTCTGTCCATGCCTGTTATTCATTTCACTACTTCATGTGCTTTGCTTTACTCTTCCAATACCTTGTTACTATTATTACTTCAAACAAAGATCTTTTACATGTATTAAGAAAAATCACCCTGGCTATTTTAATATGCTCCAATTTTTGCATATTATTAAAATGACATTTATAAATAAAAACTTAAAATTTCATTTTATCTTCATTTCTCTCCTTACACTCTCCCTTTCCTTAAGTAGATCCAATTTTCAGATTTATATAATTTTCATCATTGCTGAAGTATTTCTTTTAATATTTCTTGCAGAGCAGGTTTCCTAGAGATGAATTTTCTTTGGATTGTGTAAGAAAAAAATATTTCTCATGTTAGGGGCACAATTTGCTAGCTACAGAATCCTAAGCACATGGATTTTATTTAGCACTCTATTTTGCATGTATGGTCTTTTTTGTGAAGCTTTTTTTTTCTGATTTCTGATGAACAGACTGTGTAATTCTTGGTATTTTTCTTCTAGAGACACAGTGTTTCATCTCTTTTCCTAGCTACTTTCAAAATTTTTTTGTCTTTGATTTTCTGAAGCTAAAATGTGATTTTCCTGAGTGTGTGTGGTAATATTAACTCAATCTAGATAATATTTTATAATAAACTGAATCTTTATTGGAACATTTTAGATATGCAATACAGTTACATTCATCATTGGTATCTTGTACCTTTACATGGCAAATCTTGGTTCTTATATTTTCTGCATTCCCCTAAGCTCCCTTCCCCCATCCAACCTTCCCTACTTACAAAGACTTTGTTACCATTTTTTTCTGTTTTTCTTCCCAATACCTTTGGACCTTTTCTTCCTAATAAAAAAATATCAATTATACATTTTGACCCTTATTTACACCTTAGGTTTATCACAACAGATAAATTGTAAGGTATTTATACATGTGTATCCTATTCATTTCACTTAAGAGCATGTCTTCAATGTGCATCCATTTAGCTATAAATGTCTCTAGTTTCTCATTCCTTATGGCTGAATAATACTCCATTTTATAAAAAACCACATCTTTATCCAGTCTCCAGTTAATGGGCAAATGGGCAGTTTTCAAGTTTTAGCTACTACAAACTGTGCCACTATGAACATAGGTGAGCATATAGCACTGTGGTATGATACTTTTTAACTCTTTTTGGAAGATACCCAGCAGGGAAATAGCTGGGTCAAATGGTACTTCCAATGCTAGTTGTTAGAGGTACATCTATATTGATTTCCACAGTGGTTGCACCAGGCTGCAGTCCTACCAACAAAGAACAAGGGTTCCTTTCTGCCACAATGCTGCTAGTCTTTGATGTCAGTTGATTTCTTAATATCACCATTCTTCCTGGGTGAAGTGGAATCACAGTGTTGTTTTCATCTGCATCTTTCAAATGACCAGTGATGTTGAACATTTTTTTTCATATATTTGCTACTTTTACTTCTTTATCTGAGAAATGTCTGCGCATTTCAGGTGCCCATTTTCACCTGAAAATGTTGGATCTTTATATTTGGGAGGCCTGATTTTTTTTGAGTTCTTCATATATTCTAGACAGTAGATCTTTGTCTGAGGACCAGCTGTTAAATTTTTTCCCACATTTTAGGTTGTCTCTTAGCTCTATTGGTGGTTTCTCTTGCAGTGAAGAAGCTTTTTAATAAGATGAGATCCCAGATGTTGATTCTTTCTGCTAGTTCCCATGCTACTGACCATTTGTTCATAAAGTCTTTTCCTATACCAATGACTTCAAGAGTGCTACCTAGCTTATCTTCCAACAAGTTTAGTGTTTCTGTTTTAATATTTAGATCTTTCATGCACTTTGATTTTACTTAAATATATGGTGAAAAACAGAGGTGTAGCTTTAATTTTTGGCAAATTAAAATCCAGTTTTTTCAACAACATTTATTAAAGAGTCTATCTTTCCTCCACTGAGGATGGTTGGCTCCTTTGCCAAATATGAGGTAGCTGAGTATATCTGGAGTTGCTTGTGCATCATCTAATCTATTCTACTGATTCTCAGGTCTGTTTCTTTGCCATGACCATGCTGTTTTTATCACAGTGGCTTTGTAGTTAGTCCCAAGTTAGGGATTCTGTTACCCCCTGCCACATCTTTGTTGCCTGGAAAGGCTTTTGCTTTTCTAGGTCTCTTATGGTTCCAAATGAATTTTTGGATAATTTTCTCAAGTTTTGTGAAATATACTGATGGGATTTCAATTAGGATTGCATTGAATCTGTATGGCAGTTTTGGAAGTATGGCCTTTTTCACTATATTGGTTGTTACTATCCAGGAAGAAGGGATGTCTTTCCAATATCTCATATCCTCTTTGGTTTCTTTTTTCAGAGTGTTGTAGTTCTCAATGTAGAGGTCTTTAGTCTCCTTCATTAAATTGATTCATAGATATTTCATTTTTCTGGATTCTATTATGAAAGGAATTGTTTCCCTGATTTCTCTCTGTGAGACTGTTATTTGTGTACAAGAGGGCTATTGATTTTTTAGTGTTTACCTTGTATCCAGCTACTCTACTGAATCTGCCAATTAAATCTGGAAGTCTTTTCATGGTGTTTTTGGGAGTCGGCTATGTAGAGAATTGTATCATCAGTAAATAATGGCATTTTAACTTTTTCCTTTCCTATCTTTATTCCATTTATTTCATTCTCTTGTCTAGTTGCTGTGGCTAATGTTTCCAAAACTATATTGAACAGGAGTGGTGATGGTGGAATCCTTGTCATGTTCCTAATTTTAGCATAAAGGTTTTCAGTTTTTGGCCATTTAGTATGATGTTGGCTGTTAGTTTTTCATAGATAGCCTTTATCAAGTTGAGATAAAGACCATCTATTCCAATTTTCTGCAAGGTTTTCTTCACAAATGGGTGTTGAATTTTATTAAATGCTTTTTCTGCATCTATAGAGATGATCATATGATTTTTGTCTTTGACTCTGTTAATATAGTGTATTACATTTATTGGTGTATTACATTTACATATGTTGAACCATCCTTGCATCCCTGGGATAAACCCAACTTGGTCAGGGTGTATGATCTTCTTTATGATCTTTTGTATTCTGTTTGCCAGTATCTTTTTGAGGATTTTTGCATCTATGTTCATTAGGGAGATTGGCCTATAGTTCCCTTTATTGGCTGGGTCTTTCCCTGTTTTGGAATTATAATAATACTTGTTTTCAGGAATAAATTTGAAAGTATTGCTTCCTTTTATATTTCATTGAAAAGTTTAAAGAGTGGTGTCAGTAGTTCTTCTCTAAATGTTTTGTAGAATTCAGCAGTGAATCCATCAGGTCCCAAACTTTTCTTTATTGGTAAATTTTTAATTACATTTTCAATTTCACTGATTGTATTTGGAGTGTTTAGAATTTTTATGTCTTCTTCATTCAACTTTGGTAATGCATATGTATCTAGAAATCTGTCCATTTCTTCTGTGTTTTCCATTTTATTGGAGTACAAGTTTTCAAAGTAGGTATTGATCTGAGGGATTTCTGCTGAATCTCTTGTGACTTCACCTTTTTCAATCCTAACTACATGGATTTCAGACTTTTATTTCCTTTTTTTTTTACAAGGTTGGCTAAGGATTTATCCATTTTACTCTTTCTAAAAACCAACTCTTCATTTTATTGAATAGTGTATCATTCTCTTAGACTCCATTGCATTAAATTCTGCTCTGATCTTTATAATTTCCTACCTTGTACAAGTTTGGGATTGTCTTGCTTTTCTTTTTCTAGAAGCTTAAGGTTAAGCCTTAGGTTGTTTATTTAAGCTCACTCTGTTTTCCTCGTGTGGGCAGTCACTGCTATAAATTTCCTTCATAGAACTGCTTTCAATTTGTCCCATAAATTCCTGTATATTGTACTGGCACTATCATTTATTTGTAAAACCTGTCTAATTTATTCTTTAATTTCCTCTGTGACCCATTGGTTGTTCAGGAGAGTTTTATTCAATTTCCATGTGTTTGTGAATTTCTTGCAGTTTTTTAGGCTGTTGATCTCCAGTTTAATTGCACTGTGGTCTGATAATACACATGGGATAAATTTAACTCCTTTGTATTCATTTAAATCTGTTCTATGAGCTAGTATCTGGTCTATTTTGGAAAAAGGCCCATGTGCATCTGAAAATAATGTTTATTCTGGTTTTGTGGGATGGAACACTCTGTAGATGTTTGTTAAGTTCATTTTTTCAAGTGCTTGGTTCAGTTCTAGTATTTTGTTGTTTATTTTTTTGTCTGGATGACCTGTCTATTTATGACAGTGGGATATTTAGATCTCCCACAATTGTATTAGTGCTTATTTGGTTTTCATGTCCCTTAATGTGTTTTTGCATAGTTGGGGGCATTAGTATTTGGTGCATATATATTTATGGTTATCATCTCTTCCTTTTGGATTGTTCCCATTTTAAGGATGTAGTAACCTTGTTTGTCTCTCTGTTAATTAGCTTTGGTTTGAAATTTACTTTATCTGCAAATAAATAGCTACTCCTGCTTTTTTTCAAGTTCTTTTTGCAGAGAGAACTGTTTTCCATTCTTTTACTTTCAGTATATGAGTTTCTTTTTGAACTAGGTGTATTTCTTGTATACAGCATATTGTTGGATTTTGCTTCTTAATCCATTCTGCCAGTCTATTTCATTTAAATGATGACTTGAGGCCATTAACATTGGTGGTTATAACTGATATGTATTAACTTATTATTGTTATGTTATTGTCCTGTTGTTGGCTCTTTTTAATTTTTCCCCCTCTCCCTTTAATTTATTGCCTTGCCTACTGGGTTTGTGCTGTTGGGCCTCATAGAGTTGTGACCTTCATTGTCTTTTTCTAGGATATAATTTAGAATTATTTGGAGTGCTAGTTTGGTATTCATGAAGTTTCTCAGGTGTTCTTTGTCATGGAAGTATCTTATTTCCCCATCAATTTTGAAAGACAGTTTTGCAAGATACATTAGTCTAGGTTGGAGGTTGTTTTCTTTTAGGGCTTGATGATGTACCGCACACTAAGCTCTCCTTGACCTGAGGGTTTATGTTGAAAAGCCTGCTGTGATTCTGATGGGCTTTCCTTTGCATTTGATTTGTTTCTTTTCTCTTCTGCTTGTAGTATTTTGTTCTTCTGCTGGGTTTCCAGAATCTTGATTATTATATGTCTATGTATAGATTTTTTTACCGTGGCTAGTTGGAGACCTATATGACTCACTTATCTGTATTTCAAATTCTTTTGCTCTGTTTGGGAAGTTTTCTGTCATTAATTCTGTGAAAAGTTTTTTAATGCCATTTTTACTTTCTCCTTCTTTTTCATGGACTCCTATCAGTCTTATATTATTCTTCTTTGTATCATCCAGGAGCTGTTGGATTGATTTCTCATGTTCCCTTACCATTTTGAAGAGGTTCTTCTTTTCATGGTCACTGACCTCCATTCTATCTTCCATATCTGATATCCTATCTTCAGTTTGGCTCAATCTGTTATGTAAGCTTTCAGTAGAGTTTTTAATCTTCTGGATATCTGGATATCTGTTTGAATCTGTTCCCATTTGAATCTGGATTCCATTTCTTTCCTATGTTGGGCATTCATAGTTTCCATTTATTTCCTATGCTGGACACTCATGGCTTCTATCATGGTCCTGAGCTCATGCATTTTTTATCTGTTCTAGAGTCTCTAATCATATCATTCATTCTTCTCTCCATCTGTGTAATCATCTGGGAAATTATATTTGTTTTGCATTTTTGTAGAATCTCATTCATCTGTTTTGTTCCTTCCTTTGCTATCAGTTCAGAGTGTCCAGGTGGTTGATTATCAGACTTTTCCATCTCACTTCTCCTAGAATTTGCCCTTGGTAGGCTGGAAGTTTATGTTTGTGCTTGAGCCTTGTTTGAAAGTCTTCCAATATCTATTTTTGTTTTTAGTATTGTCCTTTACTTGATACATAGGTTAATACCTCATCCTTCCTCTAATAGCTTGTTTTTAGGATTTGAGTCTCTAATGACTTTAAGGCAATCTCTTTTTCATTATACCATGAAGGACAAATGATTAGATCAGTCGCAGTATCTTAGCCCATGTGATACAATCAGCAGCACAAAAATATGAAGCACAGCTTTGAAAATGACAATTTGTGGTTTTTGTTAATCTATCTCCTTTAACTGTGTGAATTAAATAAAAATCAAGGAAAGTGCTCAGGACAATGGCCTTTATGACCCTCTTTTGCTTCTGTGGTGTGAATCCAGGTACCAGTACAGCCAGGAGGTTAGAGGTCTAATGTAGATAATACTACCTGAGAATCCTAGATCTATGTTTTGGGGTCTCTTATTAATTTTGGAATGTTCTTGAAGTATTCCTTTTTCTCCAGAAAAAAGCAGAAATTGACTCACTGTTTTTGAACTTTCTATTCTTATATTTTTGTTTGTTTTGTATTTTTTATCTTTATATTTCAGTGCCCATTGATCTTTCATCCACTCACAGATCCCACACCTGCATGTTTTTGTTTTTTCAGTTAATGTGATTAGTGCTCTAGAATTTCCTTTCAATTCTTGCTTTGAGTTACCATCTCTCTACTTTTATTATCTGCTTGTATGCCACTAAAGTGCTTAGAGTGCCTAGGAAGATCAAAATATATGATGAATGTTTAAAAAATTATTACAGTAAAAGACACATTGCTATTGATTACCCTTAAAATAGTCCCCCTTTTGTTGAACACATCACATAATTTTTGATAATTTCTTTTCTAAATTTTAAAAATATTTATTAGTACATATTTGCAGTACATAGTAATTATATTTATCATGGAGAGTTAGTACATGTACCCAATACATCTTAATTCTTTTTACTTCCTCTTTCCCTTTCCTCTGTACTTCCTCCTTCCATCTTTTGGTGCTCTTCCCATATTTAAAAAAATCTATCTCTTTGTTTCCTATGATATATATTTTTATTTTTATTTTTAGATCTTTAAATTCTCATATAAGAGAAATGGTGTGATTTTTTTTTTTTGTACTTAGGACATTGTGCTTGCAAGGCACGTGGAGAAACCACTGAGCTAAATCCCTGCCCCAAAGGGTGTGATATTTAATCTTAGATGTTTGATTTATTTCACTTAACATAGAATTTTAAGGTACACCCATTGTCCTATAAAGATAATTTTATCTTTCTTTATAGCAAAGTAATACTCCATCATGTTTAAATGCCACTTTTCTTTATTCATTTGTTTGTCTATGGACATATAGGCCACTTCAAATCTTTAGGTACTAAGGCCAGGGATTTGGCTCAGTGGTTCTGCTGCCTGCCTTGCAAGAACAAGGGCCCAAGTTCAATCACTGGTATCAAAAAAAAAATCTCCTCCCTCAATTTTACCCCCCCAAATAAGAAGAGCCAGGCATGGTGGCACATGATTTTAATCCCAGCACTCGGGAGGCTGAGGCCAGAGGATCGCTGTGAGTTCGAGACCAGCCTGGGCTACATAGTGAGTTCCAGGGCAGTCTCAACTACATAGTGAGACCCTGCCTCAAAAAACCAAAAAAAAAAAAAAAATTTAGGTACTATGAGTTGCACTGCTGTTAACACTTTCCAAAAACAGTTCTAGAATTCCTCTTTCACTCATGTCTTTATGAGGTATAGTAAAAACTGCAGTGAATGCTTATGCCAAATGCCATTAATGAAAAGGCATCCTGGGGAAAATATGGTGTGTCCTTATCCACTTTTCACCAAATCTGCAACTGTGTAACCTAATGTCAAAATGACCATGAAAATTAAATGTTTTGAATGGATTTAGGATATCAAAGCAGCCACAAAAGCACAACTAAATATACTCATAGAAGGAGACATCCAGAACTGTTACCAATGGTGGTAATAATGGTGAAATAAGTTCAAAGTGAGGGGAAGTATTTTGACAGGGATTAATGGCAATGTGTACTTTCCCTATAACAATATTTTAAAAATTTAAACATTAACCTTACTTTTTGATCACACCTTGTAGTAACTATGTTAACCTGAGTTTTACTATGCAGTTCTGTTCTTCTATTTTTCAGTAGAAAGAAAGCTGTAGTATTTAGCAATTTAATCGAAGATTGTCCAGGATTCCTGGTAGATCAAATCTAATTACCTGGCTTTTTAAAAGCAGAGAATATCTCCTTACCTCAAAGAGCTTGGACTGGAGGTTCCATTTGACCCAGCCATCCCTCTGCTGGGTATCTTTCCAAAAGAACTAAAAGAATCATATCACAGAGAAGTATGCGCACCCATGTTTATACTGGCACAGTTTGTAATAGCTAAATCTTGGAAACAGCCCATTTTCCCATCCGTTGGAAACTGGATAAAGAAGATGTGGTTTTTCTATAAAATGGAATATTACTCAGCCATAAAGAACGAGAAAATAGATTCATTCTTAGGAAAATGGATACATATTGAAGATATACTCCTAAGTGAAATAAATAAGTCACACATGTATAAATACTGAATAGTTTCCCTGGGGTGAATAATCTGCAATAATACATAAGATCCTAATAAGATTACTGACATTTAGAAATGGGAAGAAAGGAGCTAAAGGTGTAGGGAAGGTGGGATGGGTAGGGGAAGGGTAATAAGGGAAAAGAAAAAAATGTGAGATAATGAAAAGATGAAAATAAAGTGTTTGTAGATGGGGAGGGGAGGAGGGGCTGAAGGGAGGGCAGGAGTAAGGGGAAAAAATGAGAACCAAGACTTGTCATGTAGAGGTACAAGATCCCAACAATGAATGTAACTGTACTGTATACCTAAAATGTACCAATAAACTCAATTAAAGCTGAAGAGAGAAAAAAGTAGAGAACATCTAATCAGAAGTAAATGTGGTAAGAGGGAGATTTGACTATGGTAGGATGATTAGAGAGGCCTAATATTGCTGGGTTTTAATAAAAAGGAGAGACTATCAGTAAAGAAGGTAGGCATCCCTTAGAAGCTGGGAAAAGGAAGGGAATGCATTCTCCCTTAAGCTTCTGGAAAGGACCACAGTCATCTTATGCTGATTCTAGTCCAGAAAGACTGGTGTCAGACTTCTACATAACTAAAAGAATCAATTTGTGTGCTTTTGATATCACTGATATCACTGAATTTGTGGTATTTTGTTAGAGCATCAATGGAAAATTAATATGACACCCATTTCAGAAATGAATTGCATTATTTAAAATAGTTCTACTTCTATTAAAAGGGAAAGATGTCAAGTTCAATGGTGTATGCCTATAGTCACAGCTACAAAGGAAGCTAAAGCAGGAGTACCAAGAAAAACCGGAGCAACAGAGTTAACCCTACCTTTTCAAAAAATGAGGGTGGTGGTGGTGAGATTTTGTAGAAGCTCTCTGACATTAACTTCTAACCCTCAGTATTATTCTAACCCTCAGACAGACTATAAATATAGCATTAATGTCTTAGAAATAACAGTCATGGTTTTGACTATATTAAAATCCTTTAGAAAAATATCACCCTTGAACCCAAGACAACCCCTGAATTTATATGTTTAGCAGGAAGTACATAGTAGTTACAATTATTTCCAACTTGTTGGAGACAAGAGAGATAACCAAGTCTCTAATTTGCAGAAATGTGTATGTTCTGTTCTAACTGGAAATCTTTTATACTCTGCTACTTGCTCACTGTATGAGTCAGTACATTTCTTTTTCAATAACTGTCACGGTCCATTAAAAATACTATGAAGAGAATTGCAAGCAGCGGTGCATTTTCAAAAACTAACAAACAGCAAATGAAATTAAAATCATATTCATCATATCAAATATCAGAGAGGGATATCATTTCAGTGTAATGAAAAAAACAGCAAATAATATATCAAGGCAAATTAAATTCTAGGCTTTTGTAAAAAATATAAAGGAGAAAACTCTTTACCATTTAGCAATCCAAAAATCTGAAAGTTAGGCAATAAAAGCTATCCAAAAGAATCCTGCATTATGTTGGGGAGGAAGAGAAGTGCTTTGGGAAACTCTGCTCCAGAGCAGACTCAACAGATTTAAATAAGAATAAAGAATATATATCTCCATATCAAATGAGCGATAGGTTTATTTGTTGTAAATCCCCCAAAAGTTGATATTTTTAAAAGTACATTTAAAAATTTCTCCTATACAAAGATTTATTTTGGAATAAAGTTGTCAATGGAAGGAAGAACCTAGAGTAGCAACAGACTAATGGTAATTGAAATTTTCTACTATAAACAATATTCCTTACAGTAGTGGGTTATTTAATATTGTTGTCAAAATTATGATGATTTCTAGACTTTCCTTTCAAAATTAGATGACAATACATTGAACTCAATGAGAAATGTGACAAAGTAACCAGCAATTGTTTTCCACAAAATTCAGTAGCATCAAAAATAAAAGCTGAAATTTTTATAGCAAGCAAAAACATTCTTTTTTGTTGATGGTATATGTGAACTTCATTGCCAATTTTGTGTTATATATCTACAAATTTTAGATAGCTTTTAAATCTAGATACTTGTGATATTTACCAATACTGTCAGATACTTATATATTAAATTAAGAAAGACTCAATATTTTACTGGATAATACCACTAAAGTTATTTGGAGAAATCACTTTAAGGATAAATAGATTTTTCTGCTGCTGTTTGGCTTAATCCAACATGAATTGTGTTGTTATACTTTGAAAATATAGGCAGAACATAGGTCAGAGAAAAATACCTATGAAAAATTAGCTCATCTGAACTTTTGGGAGCAGCAAAGGGAGTTTGCTTGCTAGTAATAATATCAATTACTCAGGTTTAGGAAACTTCTATTCTCTATGAAATCATGTGGTGGACTCAAGATGTAAGGACCAAATATCCACTGAAATGTCTCCCATTCCTTTGCCACCTAAGCAACATACAGAACTTTAGAATTATATTTCCTTTCAATTATCTGCAACTGAGCTACAGAGACTTGCAGTTAGTAATCATTCTTGTATATAAATGAAGAAAGTGTTCCTTTTGACACTTGGTAATGGCAAAATGAACAATTTTTAAACAAATGTAAACAGCTTTTTTAGAAAACCTTTTATAGCAAGCTAATTTAAATGATCACTTACTATGTACAGGACTGTGTTGTAAGCATTTTATAAATACTCTTTTCTACTGTTGAAAAACCTTAACTAGGAGACCACTAGGATGAGATGATTCCTATATTTTATGTTCTTGTGTAAGCAAATTTGAACCCAACTCAGACAAAATGGACATAGCATAGAAAAATGACAAGTAAACAATCAGAAACCTCCAACTAACCTCTATCTAAAGACTGCCCACATTAACTTAGCTGTTTCATTCTCAGTTTTGCTTTCTACATTTTGTTTTGTCTATGGTCAACCATATTCTAAAGTACTAAATGGGAAATTTCAGAAATTTGTTTTAAACTGACCATCACTGGGAGTAGTAGCATGATGAAATTTTGTACCATTCGGGTGTATCGTGCTTGAGAAATGAATCATCCCTTTTTCCCCAGTGTTTCTGTGCTGTGTGCATTACCTGCCTGTTACTCACTTAGTAGCTATCTTGCTTATCAGGTGAACTGTTACAATGCTTGTGTTCAAGTAACCTTTATTTTACTGAATAATGACCCCAAACACAAAACATTAGGTATTAGGAGAGGCTAAAGATAATCTTTAAAATGCCTCCTGTGAGAGAAAACATAAAAGTTTGGACTAAATTAAAAAAACAAAATCTTACACTGGGGTCACAATGCTTATATGATTCACCACCTTTCATTTTATTATGTAGAAATCATATAATCTCACATCAACACAAAAAGAATAGTTAAGAATAGCGAAAGAAGATATTGTGAGAAAGAGACCATATTCACACGTTTTATTACAGTGTGTTGTCATATATTCCTTTTTTATTGTTAGTTGTTGTTAATCTCTTACTATATATTAAAGATTACCACACATGTGCATGTATAGGAAAAAACATAGTGAATATAGGGTTTGGAATGATCTGTAGTTTCAAGCATTCAGTGGGGGTCTCGGAACACATCCTTTGTAAGAGGAAACTTCTAGATTCTCTTTAACTTGTTTCTGTCAACATTTTATGCAATTTTTCCTCATGAGTCACCTCCATAAAATGCTGAACTTCTCGGTCTGTAGATGCCACATTCATGAATCACTGGTTGCTCAAATAGAGTAAACTCTTTAAAATATAAAAAATCTGCCTCAGTTTACCTTTTCACACTATTCACAACCTCTCCAGGAGGTCACTGTTGTTATGCCATTTGGCAAATTGAAAAAAATGGGACTCAAAATGATTGCCATTCCCCAAGTCATGCAGCCAACATATGGAGAGCCATGGAGTATGATCCTACATATTCTAGGTGTATTTTAGAGCCAGAAACTAGGAATGGGTGGTATTGTGATGCTCCATGAGTTTATGTTAGTAGTATATCCATTTTGTCTCAGCTGTCCCAATCTGTCATCATTATTCAAGGCTAAAAAAACACAAACAAACAAACAAAAAACACCCACGCATAAGGTGAGTTTGGTGAGATGCTAATTCTAAAGCACTTTTTCATTTTTCATATGGATAAAGCAACACAGAACTCCTGGGAGATGAGTAAAAGCACAGAGAGCTGAACTTTATGAATATCATATTTTCAATATCAGCATGACCATGAGCTATTTAAAGGAGAAATAACTGGAGCTTTCTTTTCCTTTCATTGTTTATCAAATAACTCAACAAACATTTATGAACTTTAAAATATACCAGGAAATGCTGTAGGTGCTGGACACCCAGTGATGGCTAAGACTTCCCTCCTTCAGAAAGCTGTATACTGAGGAACCAGAGAGAAATAATTCACTAGGGTGAACACCCATGCCATGCTCTATCAGAGTATAGTGTTATGAGTGTGAATGAGAGGAATTTCATTCATTCTGTTTGTGCAGAATTTGAAACATATCTTAGATGAGCTTTTATGACTTTAACTTCTGACATTTTAAGACCCTGGTAAAAAAGGAAGAAAATCAGACAAAAATAACAATTATTTTTAAAAATGAGATTTGGGGTGTGGGTTACTTGGGAATATTTCACAGACTTGGGTAGTTAAGAAGTTTAATTACTAGTACCACCAAACAGATTGAGCTCCACAGTATTTTCAAAGGAAAAGACTGTATCTCAGACAACGTTGTATTGTCATTGCCTGACACAACGTTGGATACACCTTTTGCTCAATGAATGGACCGAACTGAGTCTGATGGAGGCATAGAGTTGTCTAGGCTGAGGCACCATTTTACAAAAACATGGATTACTTGGGATAGTGCAAAAGAATAGCAAAATAATTACTGAAGTCTTTATACCAAGTCTTGACACACAATTAAATTTTCTGAGTTTTCCTGAAGTTGAAGAACTCCAGGGACTGAAATCCAAGGGAAGTGGGCTTTTTCCTTCAACTTGCTCTATTTCATCAAATGATCTCCTGAGGAATATTAAAAAGCAATGCATGAGGCTCAAGCCAAATTTGTTTCCAGTTAAGGTATAGAAATTTAATGTAGGACAAAATCATTTCAATTCTAAAAACTGTAAAGTGTTTATAGAGAGAGTAAGAATCACCTGCCCCATGTCCATTTCAGATATGTAAACCTAAACTCCTGGGTAAAACTAAATTTGAAGTGAACTCGGGCTGTGTGTGGGGAGCCTCTAAAGAACTGAACCAGATCTCTCTCTTCCTTCCCTCCAACTCTTTGTCACATGGAGATTGGAGAGTGAAGACAGAAGAACAGGTCACATTAGAAAGGTGAAATGGTATTACAGGAAAAGTCTCCACAGATTCCTTGCAGAATTTAATTCTCACAAAATAACAAAACTTTAGTCTTCTGCCCTACACTTTCCAACTCATTTCCTACCACAAACAGATGCAAACACTTAAATGTAAGGGCAGAGCTCTTGAGTTAAATGCTAAAACTCTTAAGTCTGAGGACATTCTCTTGTTTTAAGTGCTTTTCTACAAATAGTTTATGAGGGAAAGATTTCATGCTACAGGTAACTAGTGTTTTTCTGTTTTTCATACTGTCATTTTAAAAATTACTCAACTTTTTGAAAAACAAAACATTTAAAAATAACTGAATTTTGGACTGGGGATTTAGCTCAGTGGTTCTGCCGCCTACCTCGCAAGTGCAAGGTCCTGAGTTGGATCTCTGGTACCAAAAACAAAATAACAACAATAATAAAAATAACAGAATTTCAACTCCAGCTACCCCTAAGTTATTACAAAGTCCTAGTCTTAGGGCTCAGAATAAATTAAACAAAATCCAATTTTCTCTCAAGGAGAGAGCATTTTAGTAACAATTGAAACAACACCGTCCTTACATTTCATCCTCCTCACTTCCTTCTGTACCCATCTGTACGACACTGTCATGCTCGGAGTGGAAAGTAGATCAGTGAAGACTTTTGGGGCTGGAAAAGAGTTTCCCAGTTAAATTTCCGGCAGAAGGGACTCACATTTTCCACACACCTACTGTTCATGCATGTTCAAACATGCCAGAACTACAGCACTGAGATTCTGTAGGAGAATGTTACAGTTCAGTGCTGGGCATAAAGTTCATAATGAACTGATCCCATGAACTATTTAACTCATAAGCATCAAGGTAGGTACAGGAAGGAAAAGTATGCATTTAGAAATGTGTGCAATTTGATAGCTATTTTTATGCATTGTATCTCACTTTTCAAAACCATGAGGATCCACATAAATTGCTGTGGTATGATTGTTTTGGGAAGATACTCAGCAGGGTAATAGCTTGGTCAAATGGAACCTATAATCCTAGCTTTCTGGGAAATCTCCCTACTGATTTCCATAGTGAATGCATCAGTCTGCACTCCAACCAAGAGTGGAGAAGGGTTCCCTTTTTCCCACAACCCCACCAGCATTTGTTTTTGGTTGATTTATTGATAGCAACCATTATTTCTGGAATGAAGTGAAATCTCAACATTGTTTTCATTTGCCTCTCTTGGATGACCAGTGGCGCTGAATATTTTTTCATATGTTTATTTGATATTCCTACTTCTTCATCTGAGAAATATCATTTCAAATGCTCATTTTTGGATAGGTCTTTAAATTTGGAAGGTCTGATTTATTTAATTTATATATTCTAGAAAGTAGACCTTTGTCTGAGGGACAGCTGGTAAAAATATTTTCACACATTTGCTCATCAACTAATGACTGAACAAAGAATATTTTTTTTTTATAAAATGGAGTACTACTCAGCCATAAAGAATTACAGATGAGGCATTTATAGCTAAATGGATGACATTGAGGTCATACTCTTCAGTGAAATAAATAAGACATACAAGTCTAAATATAAAATAGTTTCTCTAATGTGAAAAACTGAAAGTGTAAACAAAGATAAAAATGTGTAAGAGATAATGTGAAATAGAAAGAATAGGTCCAAAGAGGAAGGGGAATGGAAATTGGAAAGGGTAGGGAAGAAAAGAAGGGAAAGAAAACATATGAGAAAAAGAAAAAAAGCCTTTGTAAGTAGGACTGAACAGAGGGGTTGAAGGGAGAGCAGGGAAATGGGGAAAAAATAAGAACCAAGATCTATCACATATATCATGTAAATTCCCAATGATGAGTGTCATATTATATATCTAAAATGTACCAGTAACAATGAATTTTTTAAAAAGTGAGGATTGTACACTTTTAGCCCTTTTCTTCCTATTTCACTTGGTCAATTATCTCATTAGGATCTTATGTACTATTATAGCTTTTCACACCAGAGAACCTATTCTGTATTTACACGTGTGATTTATTTATTTCACTTAGAAGTATATCCTCAATATGTATCCATTTTCCTATGAATGAATCTAATTTCTCATTATTTATGGCTGAGTAGTATTCCATTTTATAGAAAAACCACATCTTCTTTATCCAATTTCCAACTGATGGGCAAATGGGCTGTTTCCAAGATTTAGCTATTACAAACTGTGCCCCTATAAACATGGGTGTGCATATGGGAAGGGTAGGAGAAAGGTAATAAGGGAAAAGAAAAAAATATGACAAAATAAAAAAATGGAAATAAAGTGTTTGTAAATGTGGAGGGGAGGAGGGGGTGAAGGGAAGGCAGGGACAAGGGGAAAAAATGAGAACCAAGACCTGTCATGTAAAGGTACAAGATCCCAGTAATGAATGTAATTGTACTGTATCCTAAAATGGACCAATAAACTCAATAAAAGAAAAAAAGTGAGGATTGTGTCAGTGCTTTTTACATTTTATTTTCTGGAATTAATTTGTATTTTCAAAATTATCACTTCTTGAGAAATTTGAAAATTTTAAAAAATGGCATTCCTACACCTACTCTAAGATGTACCACCAACTCTCCACAATGAGTGTAATCATAATATACAGCATATATGTGTGTGTGTGTGTGTGTGTGTGTG
>NW_022900913.1:27348567-27356270 GCF_012274545.1 Fukomys damarensis | reverse complement strand
CCATTTTCCTATGAATGAATCTAATTTCTCATTATTTATGGCTGAGTAGTATTCCATTTTATAGAAAAACCACATCTTCTTTATCCAATTTCCAACTGATGGGCAAATGGGCTGTTTCCAAGATTTAGCTATTACAAACTGTGCCCCTATAAACATGGGTGTGCATATGGGAAGGGTAGGAGAAAGGTAATAAGGGAAAAGAAAAAAATATGACAAAATAAAAAAATGGAAATAAAGTGTTTGTAAATGTGGAGGGGAGGAGGGGGTGAAGGGAAGGCAGGGACAAGGGGAAAAAATGAGAACCAAGACCTGTCATGTAAAGGTACAAGATCCCAGTAATGAATGTAATTGTACTGTATCCTAAAATGGACCAATAAACTCAATAAAAGAAAAAAAGTGAGGATTGTGTCAGTGCTTTTTACATTTTATTTTCTGGAATTAATTTGTATTTTCAAAATTATCACTTCTTGAGAAATTTGAAAATTTTAAAAAATGGCATTCCTACACCTACTCTAAGATGTACCACCAACTCTCCACAATGAGTGTAATCATAATATACAGCATATATGTGTGTGTGTGTGTGTGTGTGTGTGTGTGAATAAAAATAAAAATTAAATAAATTAAGTAAAAACAGTGCTCTACAGTCCTGCTAAAGTACCACTAGGACCACCTTGGGCTATGACTTTAGATGGATGGGCTGGGATGTGAAGTTTTAGTATCTCCATCCTTTGCTTCAGAAAAGTAGCACACTGTCTTACAGTTTTAAATATTAGAATAGATAGAGGCTACAGTGAAAATTACAAAGATAATATTTATATTTGGAAGGAAAAAATAAAGCTGGGTGGTGGAATACCTCTTTTTAAACAAGAAAAATGTATTTATGCCATTTTTACCACTTTGCACTTCTTTCCTATACTATATTCAAACAGAGGAGCCTAGCTTTAAATTGTGATCATGTTTCAGGAAGAACTACAATTTCAAAGCCTCTCTCTGAAGTTTGGACTATAGAAGAATAAAGGAGTTGGTCTTTATTTACATAGTATCAGAGTTCAGTTTTGGTTCAGTGTAGAAAAATGAAACTCATATATCAGAAATACTATAAATTACGGAATCGAAAGATAAGGTGACAAAGAATAGAGAAAAATCAAAGATAACACAAGAAGTGTGGTAGAAGCACAAAAAAAAAAACAGGTAGAAAGCAGACAAGGGAAATCATCATTTTACAATTTTACCTTTAATAGGACTGCAACTTCAGGACACAAAGTTTTTTGAGGTTATCCATATTTCAACTTCGTATTTCACACCCTTAGGAGTTTATGCTCCCTAGGCTTCTTTGCATTTTGTTTCCAGGCTCATCACACCAATTCCCTTAAAGATACTAAAGTAAATAAATTAACCCAGTGGACAAGTTAAAGGGGCCAAAATTGATGTGCTGTAAATGGGTTGTTCACCTATAAGTGGGCTAACACTTTTTATTCACCTGTAAACAGACCATCTCCTTTCACCTCTAATCTGAGTCTAGGTTTCTACAGATTTCCACCCCCAAAACACATAAATATTTTCAACTGCAGACATAATGTTCCTCTTTTTGAGGAACCCACTCTGTTTTTCTCCAGTGTGTGCTTCAATTTTTCCTAATAAAATGTTTCTATTCCTCTCATTGATGTGTCCTGACACATTTTTCTGTGATGAGCATCTAGAACCTGGATTGTAGATCAAATTCAGGTTCCCATCTCCTTTTTGTATAATTCTTTATAACTCAATGAGGAAAAAAAATTCTTTAGGAGCTCCTCTGTTAACAGCAGGAATCAGAACCTAAGAATCAAAAACCTAAGCCAGAACAAGAGGCAGAGAAAGACCAGACTTTATTTTATTTTATTTTATTTTATTTTATTTTATTTTATTTTATTTTATTTTATTTTGATACCAGGGATCAAACTCAGGACCTTGTGCTTGCAAGGCAGGTGACGGAACTACTGAGCTAGATCCTAGATTTTAAAGCTGTGTTCTTTAATCTTCCACATTATGTTATTGCACACACTGTGCTATCATATACTGTAATTTCTCCCCATTTCCTTCCATTACTCCAAACTTTCAGTGAAAAGCAGATTTACCCAATGGCTTTGTATTAATGGAACCAGGGAATGAAAGGAATGAGAATTGTATATGTTATATGTGTGTGAAGAGAACATTAGGGTACAGTTTCCATTTTGAAACAAAATCAGAAGCTCACACTGCAGCAGGGCAGAGGCAGACTGAGAATCAGTGCTAAATGACAACATGTTCAACTCCTCATTCCTGTCATTCCCCGGCTAACACTGCACAAAGATATTTTGTAAAGTATACTGGCTTTCAAACTGAACATTGGATGGGAACTTAAAATGTTCACTGAGAAACATCGGATGGTAATGCTATGGATTTTGGAGGAAATGCAACCAGAATCTAGTGATCTTAAACTCTCAAGCAGTTTCTATATGCCAGTATATGATCTTTCCATGTGTCATCCAATTTATTCCTTAAAAGCAACCCCAGCAGTGAAATTCTATCAGTATGCTATTTTGCAATTTTTATTTTAGCAGTGGTAAAAATGCATAGTAACAGATGGAAAAACGTTGATGAAGTCCAATCTTGTTCATCTTTAGTTGATGAAATTAAGACTCAACATTAACAAATGACTAAATCATACATGACAGAAAGTATCAGGGTCAAATGTAAGCAAAGCACATTAATAGAGTTTTTTTCTTTCACCAAGAGCACAAAGTAGGACCAATAGCACATCTTAAAAATATCTGAACATATACCTGGTATGTAACTTAAATATGATCTTTCAACAAGTCAAACTATTAGAAAAAATTTCTTTTACCTGATTCACCAGATGAACTTTTTCTCTTCTTTATATTTTTTCTTCCTCTCTCTCTGTTTTGCTTTTGCAACTAAGGTAGGATGGAAGAAATAAAGATAGATAAAAGGGAAACAAGCAAAATCATAATTTTAAAATTGTACTTTTAATGGAAAACTATAGCTTCAGCATACAGAAGCTGTTCATGCCTTTTTTCCTTCTAGGATATCCACTCAAGAAATTTTTTTTCTAAGGGTCTTAAAGACACAATAAGGTTGTAAATGGAGAGCTCCATGATTTTGCACCTATAAATCATGCTTTTCACATGTAGAATGGGCCATTACCTTTCCACTTGTGCCTGCCCCGTTCTCTTTCCTCTATAAAATATTCCTTTCACCTGTAAATGGGCCATGACCCTTCACCTGTAGAAAAACCCATCACATTTCACTTATACATTAAACCCATGCTTCCTACAGATCCACAAATTCCAGATTTCCAACCTGCAAAATCCAAAAATATACCCAGATCCAGACCACGATGTATCTACCCCTCTTGAGAGCCCCATTCTACTTTCTTTGCATGTGTACTTTTAAAGTTCTTCATTCCTCTTAGGCCTCATGAAAATTCTTCTTCTGTGATGGAAGTCAAAGAACCTACAACTTACCCCAGGGTGGCAGGAGTTGAGGTTGACTATCTCTTTGGGGAACTTACTTATCTAAATTAAAGAGAAGAGAAAAATAAAAAGTAGATAACAGGAAGTAGGAAGGTAGAGCTTTCACAAATGAAAAGCAGATCAAGAGTTGGAAAAAGTAGGAAGAGAAAAGGGATGATAAAAGGAACACAGAAGTGTTATGTATGTGTACGAACTCCACACAAGGAATGTAAACATTATGTGTGGCAAACATGCACTAGAAAAGGGAATTTTTTAAAGAAGAATGCTATGAATTCAGTCTAAATGGACTTCAACTTTTTGTCGAAGGCCATGACTATCCCATGTGTTACTCCTCTCTTATATTTGCTCTGTAATTATCAGCAGGTAGTGTCCAAACAGGAAAACATCCAGTAAAAGTGAGTCCAAAGAATAGTGATAATGAAACATTAGAAACTATGCACTTTCCTATTGATTAATCTAGTCCTTTCCTTGATTGAGTTATAGTTGGGCTTTCTACTACCAAGAAGTGTTTCCAAAGAGACCTGAATTTATAAAAATATTAGTGAGTCTAAGCATGTGAGATATTTGTTCTAATTGTTAAAAAGCAGGAAATATGTGGTAAAATGACACAGGCTACTAACAAAAATTTAAGGACTCTTTCTGAGATGTCTTTACCCAAGAACAAGAAATGATCTCTTACTCACAAAACTCAAATTTGTTCCATTGTAGCTATGTGTTTTTGTGCCTAAGCAGTTATAGGTAGGCCAAGTATTTGAATCAGGCCTGAAAACTTTTGTAGATTTTGACCAAGTTGTAATCCACAAGTGTGAGGATCATGCGAGTCTTGTTCACTACTGTATATCACACCAGTTGGCAAAGTCCCTGACATTTAGTAGGGCAGATCCTCAATAGATATTGGCTTCCAAAGTTAATTAATGAGAGCATGTATAAGTGGAATGATGGAAATAAAGTATTTGCTTACATGCTACATGGAATGCCTTTGCTGGTCTTTATGAAACTGGTTATTCCTTATCACTCTAGACTCTTCCAATATTACCTTTTTAAAGAATCTTTCCCTTAATGCTTATTTGGTAGCATGCTCCAAAAAACAGGTAAATATTATATGATGCATTATCAGGCTGAAAATACTAATCTTTGTATGACACAGAGTAGCTCTCAGCTTTTGTCCTTGTAGTGCACCTGAAAGATATAATGTTCTCCCATAGTTAGCAATGACCCATCATGACAGGGCTTCTGTTTACCTCATCCCACATACCTGTTATACATAGAATTAAAACACAGAAAGAATCATTTTTTGTAATGTTATTCCATATGGATGCTCTCTAGTATTTTTTTCATTACTTGCATGCACAAAACAAACACTTAAGTGTCATAACTTGAACAATTCTTGATCAAAAGTCACATGCCACACAGAATCTCTGAGGTGTTTAGCAAAAATAACATCTTAACATTATAATTTAAACAAGTTGCTTTTAGGAGACAAGAAATATAAATGCCCTTTTAAGAACAGAAGCACAAATCACACACACACACACACACACACACACACACACACACACACACACAGAATTCAGAAGTAGAAGGGTGATGGCAGATGCTTCACATCCAGAAGATATAATTTTAAAAATAAAAGCAATAATTGCTTGAAATGAATCATGGCAGGGTGAGAGGGTTTTAGCTCATTTTATGTTAATATTGTAAGAAAAAGTTGTATATCAAAATCACTTAGGAATTTTTTTCTGTCAAATATACATTTCCTCCTTCCAGCTTAGTATAGGACCATTTCCTCTCTGTGTATAGTGAAAACTTTGGTCAGTGTATGTGCAAGCCTCTCTCACCTCTTTTCCTTAACCTGGAGAGAATATTAGGAACTTAGTTGGAATTAGACATTAGGAGATTAAGAAGAAAGTCTAAGGGGCTATTTGGAAGCTACACACCAAATAGGAAATAAAAAAGATGACCCAGATTCAACAAATTAGGATATATAGGAAAATAGGAAAAGTTTACTGAAGCTTGTTTTGTGTTGGGTAGCACACAGTGAATACCATTAGTATATGAGTTCATTCATGAAATTATTCTTTAGTCACTAAACAAATATTTATTAAGTATGTAATATATATTAAATCCATACCAATAGGTTTGTTCTATGGTGTTTCTGAGTTCCCCAGTGAAAAAGGCACCTGTTGTCCATTGCAGTGACCTGCTCATCAGCCTGCCTAGCTTAGCTATTTGCTGTTTCTTGATGCAGCCTCCCATCCCCCTGCCTATGTTGCTAGGAGAACTTCTTAGATAAATGACTTGACCTTGGGTCATCATCTCAGGATTTGCTGTTGTAGCCTGATCTATGGCATCAGGTAAAGCTCACTTAAAGACAAGGGGAAGTCTCTACAGAAGGCCAAGAGTTCAGCATAGACAGTCAAAAGAAGACCAGGATGCCCAGAGCACAATGAGTGGGGGAAATGCCCAAAGAGAACCAAAAAGCAACGCAATGCCAAAACTCTGCAGTGGTATAAGCTATTGTATAGTTTCCTGTTGTTGTAGTAAATTATCATAAACATAATTTAATTTAAAATAAAAAATTATCCTATAGTTCTATAGGTCAACAATCCAAAATGAATCTCACAGGGCTCATGGTCTCATGTCTATTTTACTTGCATTTTTGACTGAGCCTTCTGCTATTATCAAAACCAACAGTGGTGAGTGATGGAGTCTCACACACAGTGCTCTATTTCTCTCCTGCTTTCCTCATTAACTTAGAAGGATTCTAATGATTGCATTAGGGTTATTTGGCTGATTTCTTCCCAGGATATTTCTTCCCATTTTAAGATTAACTAATTAGCAATTTAATTCTATCTGCACTTATAACAGATAACCTGTTATATTCACAGGTTCTGGGATTAGAATTTGGGCATCACCAGATAGAGGATACTGTTGCTGTCCACAACAACTACGCAAAGAAGTTTTAATTTTCCAAAGATTAAGAGACTGGTAGAAAATTTTAAGCTGGAGAGTGATGTGATCTAATATATGTTTTTGAAAGATCCTGTTTGGGTACTTTGTGATAAATCAATTGGAGAGGGACAAAGTTTAAAGGGGGAAAGTAATCACGAAACTATTGCAAGAGTTCAGATGAGAGCAGTGGAAGAGAACAGAGTGATGATATCAGAACTCCTTGGAGGCTCAGCCAAGTCTTGGTAAAGAATTGGATGTGAAGGGCAAGAAAAAGGTTTCAAAAATGATTCCCAGGTATCTCCAGCATTTAGTTAATGAAGATGGTGATTTTCTGATTAAAAAAAAAAACACACATTTATTTAGAAAAAAAAACCAGCTGGATTTCAACAAGCTCAATTTTTAAGGTCCGTGAAATATATAATTGTATAAATGTACACGAATGTGGAAAATGGAGTCAGGCATTCAAAATTGAGGTCTGGCTACATTTTTGGAGCTACCATCATACAAATAATACTTGCGGTCGTAGTGGGGAATGAGGTGCCCACAGGGCAGAGAAATGTAAGGTGAGGAGGATAGAATCCAGCTTTTGAGCATAAAATCACCTTTGCCTGGGTTACTTGTTCCTCCTAACATTCACTGCCTGTCCTCTCCTCTCTAACTTTGATCTCTAGGACTTCTATGTGCTGTTCATTTGATCTTATCTTTGATGTGGTGCTGAACATTTCATATTTTCCTTCTTTTATGCCATATCCCCAAAAATGCCCTCAAATCTATCTTCCAATTGTGTAATCTTATATGTGTTATCTACTATTTAACTTGATCATTGAGTTTTACTTTTCTACGATAGTGCACACTGCCTATCTGAAACTTTGTGCCCTTTGACCAACATATCCCAATTTGCCCTCTTCCCACCCTACTCCATTTTGTTGCAAAGAACAGGAATTTCTCAGTTTTAAAAAATATTGAATTAAGGCTGGGGATTTAGCTCTGTGACACCTTACCTGCCTCACAAGTGGAACCTCCTGAGTTCAATCCCTGGTACAAAACAACAAAAGCAACAACAACAAAAGGAATTGTATTCTACTGCGTGTTTGCCTGTGTGTCTCTGTGTGTATGTTTATATCACATTTTCTTTAACCATTTGTCTACTTAGTTTGATTCTATAGTTTGGCTACTATAAATCATGCTGCAATGTTGTGGGAAAACATACATGTCAACATGCTGTTTTAACTTTGGATA
>NW_022900913.1:27333204-27348380 GCF_012274545.1 Fukomys damarensis | reverse complement strand
ATATATATATATATATACACACACATATATATGTATATATGTATAGATATGTGTATAGATATGTATATATCTATATATATCTATATATACAGATCTATATATATATACATATATCTAATATATATTAGAGGTGAAACTTCTGGATCCAATAGTAGTTATGAGTTTTTGAAGAATCTTTATACAGTTTTTATAATGGGTATACTAATTTATTTTGTCACCATTGGTGTACATAAGTTTCATTTTCTCCACATTCTCTCTTATCATTTGTCTTTTTGATAAATCTTTCTAAGGTATAAGGCACTACTATGGTCTTCACTTCAGTTTCATTTGTAAAAAATACTGTGCATTTTTCATGTATTTACTTGCTATTTGCATGAATGTTTTTGAGAAGTATTTATTTGGGTCCTTTGCCAATTTTAATGTGATTTTTTTTCTTGCAATTCACTTGTTTGTGTTCCTTATGTATCTTTGATACTAGCTTCTTTTCAGATATATGATTTTAAAGTATTTTCTGTCATTCTTTAGTTGCTCTGTTCACTCTGTGGACTGTTCTCTTCGCTGTGCAGAAGCTTTTCAGTTGGACAAAATCCCATTAGTTTATTTTTAGTTTTTCTTGCTTATACTTTTAGGGTCATATACAAAATAATTATTTCCCAGGTCAATATCAAGAAGCCTTTCCCTGTTTTATCTTTTTCCTATTGTAGTTTCACACACTGTAAATTTAAGTCCATAGTCTTCTTTGAAATGACATTTTTTCCATTAAGTTAATTGGTACATTTTAGGTATTTGGTGCAGTTACATTCATCTTTAGGATATTATACATTTACATGATGTATCTTGGTTTTTATTTTTTCCCCATTCCCCTGCCCCCGGTTCACTCTTTCTACCCTTTCCTATTTACAAAGACTTTGTTTCCATGTTTTTCCTTTTCTTGTATTTTTTTTCCTTTCCCCCCATCCCTCCCACTTTTCCTTCTCCTTTAGACATTTTCTTCCTATTTCACAGTATCAATTATACATTTTAATCCTTATTTATGCTTTTAGTCTTTCACACCAGAGAAACTGTTTAGTATTTACATGTGTGTCCTACTTATTTTACTTAAGAGTATGGCATAACTTTTGTACATGGTGTGAGGTAAGGATCCAATTCCATTCTTCTTCATGTACATATACAGTTTTTCCAGCATTGACTGTTAAAGACATTTTCTTCTGATTAATGTATGTTCTTGGCAGTGTTGTTGAAGACTCAATTCCCTGTTGATGGATGGGTTTATATCAAGGCTTTCTATTCTATGTTGTTAATCACTTTTAAGAAAATGTTAAGTGCATAATACAATATTGTTAACTATAGACACTATGCTACACAAAAAATCTTGAGAACTTATTGAGAAACTTTAGACCTATTTAACAACTCCACATTTCACCCTACAAACACACAAACACATACACACACAACTGTAAGAACAGATAAATGATTTTATTAAGCTGCCATATAAAGAAATAGACATATAAAATCAGTTTCTTTATAATAATAACTGTCTTAAAAGGGAATTAAGAAAATAATTCCATTTACAATAGTAATGAAATGCATAAAGTAGGAATAAATTAAGTCAAGGAGGTGAAAAACTTATACAGTGAAAACTTTTATTTATTTTAGTTACCTCACTGCTACTATAGTTCTTTTCAGGTGCCTCTTTGTTTAAGTTGCTCTCTTAGTTTATTGCCTCATTAGGGATCCAAGAGTTCCATGACCATATTGCCAAAACTCTCCACTAAACTCAAAATAGCTTTTTTTTTTTAGTAACTGCTGTCAATTCTGTTCTATCCAATCTTTTCTCTTTTTTATGTTTGGACCTGTTATTAGTACTTGTTTTCAGTACCTTACAATTATTGTGGGGAGTTAGCACATGTAGGTAACACATTATAATTGCCTTTTCATCAACTACCCTATCCCTCCCTGCTCCTAGTTTTTGATCCCCTACCCATTTGCAAAAGCTCTATTTCCATTTTTTGCTTTCATTTCTTTTTTCCATCACCTTTTCCTTCTCCATCCCTCCATCTCTAGTTCCCCACCCATTTAAAGAACATCTCCCTACTTCCTATCATCTATGTTTTTTTTTCCTCCCTATATTTTTGGTTCCTTCTAGAGAGAAAGCATGCAATATTTAAATTTGTGCATCTGATTTATTTCATTTAATATTATGGTCTGAAGTCACATCCATTTATCCATGAATGCCTCAAGTTTATTGCTCTTTGTAGCAAAGTAGTACTAAACTTTACTACTCCCTGATGTAATGCTATCAATTTTCAATCACTAAAGGAGTTGGGTTTTTCCTAATACTTAAGATTTTCCCACTGTAGAATTATGATTTCACATTATACACGATGCTCCACCTTAGTGTGATACAACTGGTTGTTTGAGCTAGTTTATAAGAGCCTTTTTTCCCCCAGTGGCAAAATGAGTTTTATTATTGAGATAAAATGAAGTGCTCAAATAATTTACCTCCAGTAAAGTAAATTAGTACTGTGTGAACAAAAATTTTGCCCAAGTATTACTTTTCCCCCCTCTCATTGAGTTTATTGGTGCATTTTAGGTATACAGTACAGTTACATTCATTACTGGGGTCTTGTGCCTTTACATGAAAGGTCTGATTTCTCATTTTTCCCCCTTGTCCCTGCCCTCCCTTCAGCCCCTCCTCCCATCTCCATTTACAAACACTTTATTTCCATTTTTTCATTTAATCACATTTTTTCCTTTCCCTTATTACCTTTCCCCTACCATTACCATTTTCCCTATACCTTTGGTCCTTTTCTTCCTATTTCACATTGTCAATTATCTCATTAGGATCTTCTGTTTTATTGTAGCTTATTCACTCCAGAGAAAATATTTGGTATTTACACAGGTGTGACTTATTTATTTCACTTAGGAGTATATACTCAAAATGTATCCATTTTCCTATGAATGAATGCCTCATTCCTTATGGCTGAGTAGTATTCCATTTTATAGAAAAACCACATCTTCTTTATCCAGTATCCAGCTGATGTGCACAGGGGCTGTTTCCAAGTTTCAGCTATTACAAACTGTGCCACAATAAATGTAGGTGAACATATATCACTGTGATATGATTCTTTTAATTCTTTTGGAAAGATACCTAGCAGAGGTATGCCTGGGTCAAATGGAACCTCTAGTCCCAGCTCTTTGAGGTAACTCCATATTGATTTCCATAGTGGTTGCACTAGATAGCACTCCCACCAACAATGGAGAAGGGTTCCTTTCTCCCCACAACCACATCAACATTTTTTATTGTGTAATTTCTTGATAGCAGCCATTCTTTGTTGGGTGAGGTGGAATCTCAGTGTTATTTTCATTTGCATCTCTCAAATGACCATTGATGTGGAACATTTTTTTTTAGCTTAGAATATTTTTTTATATTTACTTGCTGATCTACTTCTTTGTCTGAGAAATGTCTGTTCATTTCAGATGCCCATTTTTTAATTGGGTCCTTATATACAGGGGGCCTGATTTTTTTGAGTTCTTTATATATTCTAGATAATAGTCCTTTGTCTGAGGAGCAGATAGTAAAAAATTTTTCCCACATTGTAGGCTGTCTCTTAGTTCTGTTGATGGTTTCTTTTGCAGCACAAAAGCTTTTTAATAAGATGAGATCCCAGTTGTTGATTCTTTCTACTAGTTTCTGTGCTACTGAGGCTTTGTTCATAATGTCTTTTCCTATTCCAGTGTCTTCAAGAGTTCTGCCTAGATTATCTTCCAGCAAGTTTAGCGTTTCTGTTCTAATATTTAGCTATTTAATCCAATTGGATTTTAATTTAGTGCATGGTGAAAGATAAGGGTCTATTTTTAATCTTTGGCAGGTTGAGATCCAGTTTTTCCAACACCATTTATTAAAGAGGCTATCTTTCCTCCAGTGGGAATGGTCAGCTCCTTTGTCAAAGATGAGGTAGCCGAGTACATCAGGAGTTGTTTTTGCATTTCCAATCAGTTCCACTGCTCCTCAGGTCTGTTTCTTTGCCAGTACCATGCTGTTTTTAAGCACAGTGGCTTTGTAGTATAGTTTCAAATTGGGAATTGTTATACACTCTGCCATGTCTCTGCTGCCCAGGAATGCTTTTGCTATTCTAGGTCTCTTGTGGTTCCAAATCAATTTTTGGATTCTTTTTTCTAGTTCTGTGAAATATAGTGTTGGAATTTCAATTGGCATTGCATTGAATGTATATAGCAGTTTTAGTAGTATGGCCATTTTCACTATGTCGATTCTTCCTACCCAGGAGCAGGGGATATCTTGCCATTTTTTTTATATCCCTTCAATTTATTTTTTCAGAGTGCTGTAGTTTTCAGTGTAGAGGTCTTTTGCTTCTTTTGTTAGATCAATTCTTAGTTCATTTTTTGGATGCTATTGTGAAAGGAATTGTTTCCCTAATTTCTCTCTCAGTGATTGTGTTATTTGTGTATAAGAAGGCTATCGATTTTTGGGTTTTGACCTTGTATCCAGCTACTCTGCTAAAGGTATCAATTAAGGCTAGAATTCTTTTGCTGCAGGTTTTTGGGCCTTCAATGTAGAGTATCAAATCATCAGCAAATAATGATAGTTTAACTTCTTCCTTTCCTATTTTTATTGCTTTAATTTTTTTCTCTTGTCTAATTGCTATGGCTAATGTTTCCAGTATTATATTGAAGAGGAGTTTTGATGGTGGGCATCCTTGTCTTCTTCCTGATTTTAACGTGAAGCTTTTCATTTTTTGGCCATTTAATAAGATGTTGGCTGTTGTTTTTTCATAGATAGCCTTTATTAAGTTGAGATATAGGCCATCTATACCAATTTTTTGCAGGATTTTTATCATAAATGGGTGTTGAATTTTGTCAAATGCTTTTCTGCATCTATCCAGAGAATCATATGGATTTAGGGTACTTGACTCTGTTAATTTAGTATATTACATTTATTGACACATATGTTGAACCATCCTTGAATTCCCTGGAATTAATCTGACTTAATTAGATGTATGATCTTCTGGATGATCCTGTGTATTCTGTTTGCTAGTATCTTATTAAGGATTTTTACATCTATATTCATTAAGGTGATTGGCCTGTAGTTCTCTTTTTTAGTTGCATCTTTCCCTGGCTTGGGAATCAAAGTGATACTTGCTTCCAGGAAGAACTATTGCTTTACTTTCAATTTCTTTGAAAAGTTTGAAGAGTAATGGCAATAGTTCTTCTCTAAATGTCAGGTAAATTCAGCAGTGAATCCATCAGGACATGGGCTTTTCTTTGTTGGTAAATTTTTAATTACATTTTCAATTTCACTGATTGTAGTTGGGGTGTTTAAAATGATTTTATATTCTTTGTTCAACTTTGGTAACTCATAAGTATATATAGAAATTTATCCACTTCTTCCATGTATTTCATTTTATTAGAGTACAGGTTCTCAAAGTAGGTATTAAATGTCCTCTGGATTTCTGTTGGATTTGTTATGATGTCATCTTTTTCGTTCCTAATTTCATGGATCTGAGCCTATTTTTTCCTTTTTTTTTTGATAAAATTAGCTAAAGGTTTATCAATTTTATTTATTCTTTCAAAAAATCAACTCTTCAATTCATTTATTTTTTGTATAGTTTTCTTTTTATCCATTTCATTGATTTCTGCTCTAATCTATATAATTTCCTCTCTTGTTCGATCTTTGGGGTTTTCTTGCTTGTATTTTTCTAGGAGTCTAAGATTTCTCATTAGGTTGTTTATTTGAGATTGCTCTATTTTCCTAGTGTGGGCATTCAGTGCTATGAATTTTCCCCATTGAACTGCTTTCATTGTGTCCCATAGATTCCTGTATGTTGTACGGGCATTTTCATTTATTTGTAAAAACTGTCTGACTTCTTCTTTAAATTCCTCTGTGATCCATTGATTGTTCTGGAGAGTGTTGTTCAATTTCAATGTGTTCGTGAAGTTCCTATGGTTTCTTATGCTATTGATCTCCAGCTTTATTGCACGGTGATCTGATATATACAGGGAATAATTTCAATTCTTTTGCATTTATTCAAACCTTTTCTGTGAGCTAGTATGTGGTCTATCTTGGAGAATGGCCCATGTGCAGCCTAAAAGAATGTATATTCTGATTTTGTGGGGTGGAACACTCTATAGACATCTAATAAGTCCACGTGTTCAAAAGATTGGTTCAGTTCTAATATTTCTTTGTTGCTGTTTTGCCTAGATGATCTGTCCATTTGTGATAGTGGGGTATTTAGATCCCCCACTGCAATTGGATTGGAGCTATTTTGGTTTTTTGTGTTACTTAATATTTGTTTTATATTGTTTGGGGCATTGATATTTGGTGCATATATGTTTATGATCGTTTATGTTTATTATTGTTCCATGTGAAAAGATGTAGTAGCCTTCTTTGTCTATTTTAATCAGTTTTGGTATGAATATTATTTTGTCTGCAAATAACATTGCTACCCCTGCTTTTTTCTGACCTCTGGTCACAGGGAGAATTGTTTTCCATCCTTTCACTTTCATTCTATGGGCTTCTTTTTACACTAGGTGTGTTTCTTGCATACAACATATTGTTGGATTTTGCTTCTTAATCCATTCTGCCAATCTATTTCTCTTGATTGGTGAATTGAGGCCCTTGATATTGATGGTTATAACTGATATGTACTGACTTATTATTGTCATGTTTGTCCTTTTGTTGACTCTTTTAAATTTTTTGCCCTCTCCTTTTAGCTTCTTGCCTTGACTATTTGATTTGCTCTGTTGGGCCTCCTGGTGTTTGACCTTCATTGTTTTTTTCTAGGTTATTGTTTAGAATTCCTTGTATTGCTGGTTCAGTATTCATAAAGTTTCTCAGGTGTTCTTTGTCATGGAAGTATCTTATTTCCCCATCCATTTTGAAAGAGAGTTTTGCAAGGTACATCAGTCTAGGTTGGAGGTTGTTTTCTTTTAGGACTTGAAATACCTCACTCTAGGCTCTCCTTGACCTGAGGGTTTGTGTTGAAAAGTCTGCTGTGATTCTGATGGGCTTTCCTTTGCATGTAATTTGTTTCTTTTCTCTTACTGCTTGTAGTATTTTGTTCTTCTGTTGGGTTTCTTGGATCTTATTATACATCTAGGCATAGTTTTTTTTATCATGGCTAGTTGGAATCCTATATGCCTAACTTATCTTAAATTCTAACTTATATTAAATTCTTCCCCTCTGTTTGAGAAGTTTTCTGTCAATTCTGTGAACAGCTTTTTTAAGTAATTTGCTTTTTCTCTTGCTACTTCATGGATTCCTATCAGTTTTATGTTATTCTCCTTTGCATCATCTTGGAGTTGTTGGATTGGTTTCTCACTATCCCTCACTGTTTTGAAGAGACCTCTGTTTTCAGGGTCACTGACTGCAATCCTATCTTCTGTCTCTGAGCTTCTATCTTTGCATTTTTATTCTGTTGTGAACACTTTCAATAGAGTTTTTAATCTCCTGGATATCTGAATCTCTTTTATGGATTCCATTTCTTTCCTTTGTTGGACATTCATTGTTTCCATTTCTTTCTTATGCTGGGCCTTCATGGCATCAATCATGTTCCTGAGCTCATCTATTTTTTTTTTGTCAGTTCCTGTTATAGAGTCTCGAATCATGTATTTCATTTTGCTCACCATCTCTATGGTTATCTGGGAAATTATTTCTGTTTTGATTTTTTCTAGATTCTGATTGATCGGTTTTTTTACTTCTTGTGCTATGAGTTCAGGGTGTCCTGGTGTTTCACTAGCATACTTTTCATCCTCCTTTGCCCTGCTGTTTACCATTGTTGAAATGGAAGTCTGTCTTTGTGTCTTGCTTAAGTGTGTTCTCATTTTTATTTTTCTTGTTGGGTTGTCCTTGATTTAATATCTGGGTTATTACTTAAATCTTCCTGATATAGTTGCACTTTTGCTTTTGAATCTCTAATGACTCATAGACATTCTCATTTTCATAATATCAGAGAGAAAAACTCATTAAATCAGTCACAATCTTTTATCCCAATTGATACATTCAGCAACACAACATGATCAAGCACAACTTGTAAATTGACCACTTGTGGTAGTCATTAATCTATCACCTTTAAACAGTGTGAATTAAATTAAAGTCAAGGAGCAGCCCAAAATATGTTTGTAGTGAATAAAATTTTCAATATCGCATGTTTGCCATTTAGGATGGGGGTTTAGACAGAGTTAGAATGAGAGGAGTAGATAAGTAAAGGAATTGGAGAAGGTTTCATGTGAAGCTAGAGGGCATAGACAGAGTACAAGTATAAGGACAAGAATATATCCTTCTGCCAGTAATAGGGGCTAACTTTCCCTTAAAACTATCGACCCATGAGTGAGGTAAAATGACAGAAGAAAAGAACATAAAGAAAAAAGCAAAATTGATAAAAGAAGAAATCTGAGTTAGGGCAGGAGCAGGAACAGAAAGGGAGATAAGGAGTAATATGGTGGAGCAAGAGACTGAGTTGGAGAAAGAGGACAGAAAAAAGAAAGAATTTACAGAGTGGAATGAGGAAAAGAAAGAAAAAAAATGAATTTGAAGGGCCTCTTTCAGGTTATATCTCTGCTGCCATAGTATATAATGTGTGCAGCCATGTGCAGTACCAAGTTCCCTGATCTCAGCTAGCTGATGGCAAATCCCCTCAATGCAGACTGATCTCAGACCACAAGGCCCAGATTGAATTCCCTGACTTCCTAAACAGTTGAACTCCACACAGGTCTACTACAGGTTTCCCCCTCCCTTTCTTTAAAGATGTTCAAAATTGGGAAGCTCAGGAAAACACCCTTTATGACCACTTATTCCTCTGCAGAGTGGGTCCAAGGACTGGCACAATCAGAAGGTCTGAGAACAGGGCGGAGGGAGGGGGTTCAGGGGCACCCTTGCAGCTACCTTCCTTGCACTGGAGTGATAGAGAGCAGGTAGGGCATGGCTACCCGATCCCACTTATTGGGCCCAAGCCCACCATAGGGAGAGCAGGTCTTGGTGTGGCCCGCCCAAATCTCACCTTCCTTGTGCTCTATAAGAGCTTCTTACACACACCTCTTCCCACCTAAAAGTTCAGTCATATCCTTTGGACATGCGTAAAATTGGCCCTGATGAGTGTATTTACATTGTAGAAATCAATAAACACTACAAATCTTTTTTTTTTCTGGTAAGTAGAGAACTAGTTGTTAAACATTCTTTTACAAAACATTGCCCATTCTCTTCAAGGTTGAAAGGTAGCTTCATTGCCATATATTATGTGTTGGGGAGGAAGTCTGGGAGAAAGATAAGGTGGAAGGGTCATGGTCTCCATTTTCTCAACCCTACCCTTCCTCTGTGATTAATAACCTTGTTTTGGTCACAGAGATTCCACCTTACTTTAAAAAGAATGGCTGGTGGGCCAGGGATTTAGCTTAGCAGTTCCACCACCTACCTTGCAAGCGCAAGGACCTGAGTTCAATCCCCGATTCGAAAAACAAAACAAACAACCAAATAGAATGGCTGCTACCATGAAATCAACCAATAACAAATGATGGTGTGATTGTTGGGGGAAAAGAAACCCTTCTCCATTGTTGGTGAGAGTGTAGAGTAGTGCAACCACTGTGGAAATCAGTATGGAGATACCTCAAAACACTAGGATTAGAGGTCCCATTTGATCCAGCTATTCCCCTTCTGGATATCTTCCCAAAAGAATTAAAAGCACCATCCCACAGTGATATATGTGTATCTATATTCATAGTTGCACCATTTGTAATAGCTAAAACTTGTAAACAGCTCCATAGCCAATCAACTGGAGACTACATAAAGAAAAAAATTTTAATACATAAAATGGAGTACTACTCAACCATAAAGAATGAAAAATTAGAGACATTTATAATAAAATGAGTGCACACTCTTAAGTGAACTAAATAGAACAGACATGTAAAAATACCAAATAGTTTCTCTGGTGTGAGAAACTGAAAGTGTAAATAAGGACTAAAAGGTATATTAGATAATGTAAAATAAGAAGAAATGGTCCAAAAGAAGGGGAAGTCAGAGGAATTGTGAAAAGGAATAATTACAAGAAAAGAAAAAAAATGGAAACAAAGTCTGTAAATAGGGAGTGTGGAGGGGTTGATGGGAGGGCAGGGGGATGATGAAAAAATAAGAACAACATATATTATATAAAGGTACAAATTTCCAATGATGCATGTTTTATATTGTTACCTAAAATGTACCTATAAATTTAATTTAAAAAAAAAGCAAAGGCTTGGAAAGCTGTAAACCTCTCCCTAAGAAGAGGTTTATGTGAGAAGTCACACACACACACACACACACACACACACACACACACAGGTTGTGCTGGTGCAGGAAGAGGGCTGGCCCTTGTAAGATAACTGGGTTCTTCTGCATTACAAGTTATGTGCTTGATATGAACTTCTAGAAAGTGGTAATGAATTTACTATCCTATTTCTATTGGTTGCTGTGGTTGATCTGGGCCTTAATTTAGATCTCAAGTAACAAAGCCAAACTACCTCAACTGACTAGAAACTATCCTCCAAACGTATCCCAGGGACCCATTTCCTTGAGACTGACTCTCAGCTGTCTGCATCATTCCTGCAATCCTCTGACACATTTTCATTGCCCCAAATTGGAGAGAACCTTCATACGTATTTATTTACCTTACATATCTGACACTGAGTGTGTAGACTCCAGAGGGGTCTATCTCTTCTCCAGAGTCAGGTACTTCAGGAATGCAGTCTTTACACCTTTTCTTCTTTAAGACCAAGATGTCTTAGAGTTTGGCCATGATGGGTCAAGTTTTCAAATTCTTTTCATGTATATGCAAGAGGCATCACAGGCAATTTTTTTCTTTATAAATATCATTTCCTCCAAATAAGGACTCCATTCTATTTTTCAATTGCCCTCATATCTTTCAATTTGTTTGATCTTTCTTACATCTAAGGGAAAATATCCAGTCTCATGCTAAGAATCAGATTTCCTTAAAGTAGTCCTTGAAGAATGTTGACATTTTATTTTCAGTAGAGCATTATTTCTGTCTACCATATTTATAATATCTGTTATATGTTATCTCTATTACATAATATCTCAGTTTATGTTTTCTGAGAAGGAGGTATTAGAATCTACATGAACTCAATCTCAGAAGAGGAAGACAAATTCCACTTCTGCTTTTTAAAATTCTGAATTGTTTGAATTCTTATACCAAACATGCTCCACTATTATGAGAAAAAATTAAAGTTATAACATATTCTTAATGCACCCTGCTGTGAAAAAGTGGGAAGAATAAGCCTGAAACACTCTCTATTTGGACAAGCAGATTTAGCATTGTAATTTTTAAAACAAGTTATTGTATTAATATTGTATAGAATATGTATTCATATGTGGATTATAATGATTATAATATCTTGGTCAAGTAATAAAATAAGCTATTTTTCATAAAAAGTCACACAGTATATACATTTGAGATTCCACAATAGAAAAAATTTAGTCTATGGTTTTCTTACCCAACTGAACCATGAATGAGAACACAGACAATTTATTTTTTAAATTAATAGGTAATCCAATATTGAAATAGAAGATTTTAAAGACGCCAAGTCAAATATATAAATGAAAATGAAAAAAGGAAGGGAAATCAGCAAATAGATCTAGAACATATCAAAGAGGGAGAATTGTTGTTATAAGCTTGAATCAATGGATTCCAATTGTACACATGCCTTACAAAATGTGCATTTTAATACTAACATACTATTACTCAATTTGGAACACTGTTAGGTTCTATATTGGCAGATAAACAATAGAAATATTTGTTAGTCACATTTACTAGATGGGTAAACAAGGGTAGGTTGATGGACATTCTTCCAAATAATCATTCAGACATGAAAAATGATGGAAGCTCTGCTGTCTTTGGCAGGTGGTGTCCTGGGTCAACTTGCAGCTATTCTGTATCCAGTCAGAAGGAACAAGTCCAGAGCTGTGAGTAGCACTTATTTCTATCTACAGCACTTGGCAAAAGCTTAGTCATAGGAACACATGTAATTGTCAGGAAAATTGCAGGGAGAAGATAAGAACATAGTTTTGAATAGCATTTAGCATCAATAAAAGTACCAATAAACATAATGAAAAAGTAAAAACTAAATGAATAAATAAAATAGAATAAAATTGCCTTCCTGTAGATTGTTTAAAACAGAATAGCTTGTCATGTGCACTGGCATTTGTGTTGTAATGCCTCAGAAATATACACAATGTCACGAAATGATCTCAAATTGATCCATGAAGTCCTTTAGTTCTGGAAAAATACTTGTGCTTTTATTTTTTTAAAAAAAGAGAAGGTACATATTTAAACAGGTACGGTATAATGAAGCAATTAGGAATTATAGAGAACTCTATTGACAGAAGATGAATAAAGATGAAAGTTATTAAGGAAATAATAGTAAAAAGGGGGCATAGAAATAGAAAGAAGAGAATGATATTGAATGGGTGAAGAAGAATGCTTATTTTTTCAGATGAAATTCGGAAAAAAATGTTACAAGAGTTCTCTGGCTAATGTTTCAATTATTATGTTGAATAGAAGTGGTGATAGTAGGCATTCATGTCTTTTTCCTGCTTTTAGAGGGAAAGCTTTGAATTTTTCCCTAATTAATATGATTTTGACTGTTGATCTGTCATAAATGGCTTTTATCATTTTTAGTTAAAGTACTTTTATATCTATATTCTTCAGAGTTTTTAATCATCAAGAGGTGTTGGATTTGTCAAAAACTTTTTCTGCATCTACTGATATGAGCATGTGGTTTTTGTTTTTGCTTCTGTTTAGCTGATGCATTCCATTTACCATATGACAATCCCTCTTTGCAACCTTGGGATGTAACCTGCTTGACCGTGATGTATGATCCTTTTGATGTTGTATTGCATTTTATTCCCTGATATCTTAGTGAGGATTTTTGAATTTATGTTAATTAAGGGTATTAGCCTTGTAGTTGTCTTTATTAGTTGTGTCTTTGTCTGGTTTAGGGATAAGAGTAATCCTGGATCCCCAAAATAAGTTTGGAAACATTCTTTCCTATTCACTCTCATTGAAGAGTTTGAGGAGTATTGCTGGTATAAAATCATTAAAGGTTTCATGAAATTCAGCAGTAATTCATCAGACTCTGGGCTTTTTCAATTGGTTAGTATTTTATTATAGCCTCAATTTCATTACTTATTATTGGATTGTTCAATATTTTTATGTCTTCTTGGGTTAGTTTTGATAATTTGGGTTTTTTTGTTTTGTTTTGTTTTGTTTTGGTACCGGGGATTGAATTTGGGTCCTTGCTCTTGCAAGGCAGGCCACCTAACCGCTGAGCTAAATCCCTGGCCCTAAATTTTGGTAATTTGTGTGAGTCTCGAAATCTGTCCATTTCTTAAGATTTTCCAATTTGTCAGAATACAATTTTTTACTGTAGTTACTATTTTCTGGATTTCAACATTATCAGTTGTGATTCCATGTTTTTCATTTGTACTTGTATTGGTATGAGTCATTTCTCTTTCTTGTAAAATTGGATAAAGGTTTATCTCTTTTGTTTATTGTTGTGAAGAATAAATACCTCTTCAGTGCATTGATTCTTTGCATTGTTTTTTAGTATCGATTTCATTAATTTCTGCTTTAATCTTTATTGTTTCCTTCATTAATTTTAGTTTGGGCTTGGGCTGTTCTTGTTTTTCAAGTATCTTTAAGTTTCTCATTAGGTCGTGTATTTGAACTTGCTTTTTCCTTCCAATGTGATCATAGACTTCAATAAGCTTCCATTTTAGCACTACTTTTTTGTTTTGCACAGATTAGAGTTTGTTGTACTGGAATTGTCATTTGTTTCCAGGAACTGTTTAGTTTCTTCATTGATTTCTTCTGTGACCCTTTGAGTTTTCAGGAATGTGTTACTAAGTTTCCAGGTATTTCTAAATTTTGTGTTGTTTCTTCTGTAATTGCTTTCTAGGTTCATTGCACAATGATCTGATAATAAACATGGGCAGATTTTGATTCTTTTGCATTTATTTAAGCTGTCTTTATAGACTGGCAGGTGGTCTATTTCAGGGAAATTTCCATGTACTGCTGAGAAGAATGTGTACTATATTGTGTCAGGGTGGAATATTCCATTAATTCTGTAGATATCTAACAATTCCATATATTCAAGGGTATGGTTCAACTCTAATATTTCTACTGGCTTTTTGTTTAGTTAAAATATCTGTGAAAAAGTGAGGTATTGAGGTTTCCTGATATGATTATGTTAGGGTTTATTTAATATTTTATGTCTAGCAGTATTAGTTTTTGAAGACAGGTGCTGGACTATTCGGTGCATGTATTTTTACAAGTGTTACCACTTATTGTTGGATTATTCATTTAACTAGTTTGCAGTGACAAGTTTTGTCTCCTCTAATCATTTTTAGCATAATGCTTACATTGTTTGAGAGTAAAATTGCTACCCTTGCCTATTTTTGGTGTCCTAGTACATGAAGCATTTTTCATCCTTTAATTTTTGGCCAATTAATACTTTATTTGGTTAGAGGAGATTCTTGAATGCAACACAAGGGTGAATTCTGTTTTTCTTTTAACCCAATCTGCTAATTTGTGTCTTTTGATTAGATTGAGACCGTTACCATTGAAAGTTATTACTGAGATGTTGATTTATTTCTATCATTGCACTTGTTTACTACTGATGGCTAATTTGTGTTTCATTTCTTCTTTTTTTAAATCTATTTGCCTTGTTTGAGGTAGTCATTCCATGTAGGTTTTTAGCTTTGCTCATTTCATTATCTCTCTCAAGGTTATTTTTTAGTATTTTCGTGAGTGCTGACTTGTTTTCTTAAATCTTCTGAGTTACAGTAGTGCCTCAGTTCACAAATTTGATTTTTACAATTCTGGTCACAAATCAAGTTGGACGAGAAGCAAATCAAATTCAGCAGTGAGGTTAATTTTGAATTTATGGGGAAATTTGTCTCAGTTATTTTCCAGTCTGGTTTGCAACCAGAAACATGGAGAGAATTGAGATCGTGAGCTGAAGTATCACTGTATTCTTTCTCATGGAGTGTCCCTATTTTTATATATATATTTTTTTTATTGAGTTTATTGGTACATTTAGGGATACAGTACAGTAACATTCATTGTTGGGATCATGTACCTTTACATGGCAAGTCTTGATTCTCATTTTTT
>NW_022900913.1:27316837-27329545 GCF_012274545.1 Fukomys damarensis | reverse complement strand
AACATGACAAGAATAAGTCAAAATATATCAGTTGTAACCATCAATGTTAATGGCCTCAATTCACCAATCAAGAGAAACAGATTGGCAGAATGGATTAAGAAGCAAAATCCAACAATATGTTGTATACAAGAAACACACCTAGTGCAAAAGGAAGTCCACAGACTGAAAGTGAAAGGATGGAAAACAATTCTCCATGCGTCAGGAGTCCAGAAAAAAGCAGGGGTAGCAATCTTATTCTCAGATAAAGTAAATTTCAAACCAAAACTCATTAAGAGAGACAAAGAAGGACACTACATCCTTGTAAAGGGAACAATTCAAGAGGAAGAGCTGACAATCATACACATATATGCACCTATTTTTATATTTTGAAAGAATGTTTTGCTGAGTATTTTAATTTGGGTTGCAAGTTGTGTATTTTTAGAGAGAAAACTATCTCTGGACAAATAAAATTGAAAACACATGTATGGAAAGCAGTTTTTACTAATTACATCCTTGTAAAGGGAACAATTCAAGAGGAAGAGCTGACAATCATAAACATATATGCACCTATTTTTATATTTTGAAAGAATGTTTTGCTGAGTATTTTAATTTGGGTTGCAAGTTGTGTATTTTTAGAGAGAAAACTATCTCTGGACAAATAAAATTGAAAACACATGTATGGAAAGCAGCATTTTTACTAAAAAGATCTTCATAGCATTTGCAACTTCTCCTCACCCTACTTAACTTCAACCTTCAGCACCAAACTGGGAAAAAGGGGAGAGCAAAAACCAACAGACAAAATATGGGAAATGTGGGGACATGGAACATGGCAACAAAATATGTCCAGGATCTCCCAACTTTCCCAAGGCAGATCCAAGAGACACTGATGGAGAGTAAATCAAAGCCTAAGTAGAAAATATTAACAAATTGTTTAAAGAAGAGTTAAAGAAACTCAGTAAGTTCAAAGAGGACATGAACTATAAATTTATGGAATTATCATACAAAATGACCAATGTGAATTTCAGGAAAACAAATAAAAATTTGAAAGAGTTGATCAAAATGGTTCAAAACATGAATGACAAATTTACCAGAGACATAGAATCCATGAAAAAGTGTCCGACAAATGGTTGCATGGTGAGGCCATACTTTTAAGTGAAATAAGTAGGACACACATGTAAATATTGAATAGTTTCTCTGGTGTGCAAAACTGAAAAATAAGGATCAAAATGTGTAACAATAACATGAAATAGGAAGAAAAGTCCAAAGGGAAGGGGAAAGGAAAAAGGGAAAGGAATAAATATGAGAAAAAGGAAAAAAGAGAAACAAAGTCTTTGTAAATATGGAAAGGTGAAGGGGTAGAAGAGAGGACAGAGGAATGAGAGAAAATAAGAATCAAGATATATCATATAAAGGTTCTAATTCCCAATGGTAAATGTCATGATACTGTATACCTAAAATGTACCAATAAACTTAATGAATAAAAAAAGTATCAGACAGAAATACTGGATATGAAAAATTGCACAAAATTCATAAATCACAGAAATGACCAATGAGAAAACCATGTGTGTGAAATTGAAAATAAAATGGTACATTTTGACAAATTACTCAGAGAAGCTTTGAAAATTATAAAAGAACAAGAAAATTTATGTACTAGCTACCAGACAATAATAAAATGACCGACCTAAGACTAATTAGAGTTCCAGAGAAACTGCAGAGCAATAGACATGAAATAATAAATCTATTTATAGAAATCATAAAAGAAAACTTCCTATGTATTAGGGAAAAGTTCACCGTACAAGTAAGCAAGGCTTACACAACACTATGATGAAAAAAACAAGCTTCCTGTGACCCATTATGATTAAAATGTCACTTGTCAAACAAAAACCAGAATTTTAGAAGCTGTCCAAAAAGAAAAAAAAAAATCACATATAAAGGTAAACCCATCAGATTTACAGCAGACTTCTCAACACAAACTTTAGAGAGATTAAAAGAGATTGGAGTGAAGTATTTCAAGACCTAACAACTAATTTTAAAATAGGTATTCCTAAATTGATTGAATGGGGGTCAAGTTATAGTTATCCCTTAAGAGTGTCAGAGGGAGACAAAAAATAGGAAGTCAGAGTTTTGCTATTTGAGGATTAAGTGCATCATTCCTGACTTTGAAAACAGAGTCGGGGGCCATGCAGACAGACACAGGAATTCACGACAGCCTCTTTCTTCTAATGCCTCTTCAGAACAATGCAGCTCTGTCAAGACCATTTTAGGCCACTGAGATGAATGTTGGACTTCTGAACTGAAGAGAGTTTGTTTTCCTTTAATCTGCCAAATTTGAGATAATTTGTTACAGCAGCCAAATGATAATAATTGCAGATACCATAAGGGTGTGATATACTGACATTTGGGGAAAATGTAAATTCTACCTGCCTAGCTCACTGAGATAACAGTCTACTTCACATCAGTCAATTTGTATTCCGATTAAAATATTACCAATCATTAAAAATGCATATTACTAAGCTGTTACAAAAGAAAAAGGAAATATTTTTGGTTAAGAAAATTTTCAAAAAGAATTCAAAACTAGAAGGGGTGAATTTATAACTGTTATAACTTTTGAACCAGATGCACTCTACAATAGAGGTAATAGAATGTTGTAAGAGAAAAAAAGAAGTTTTCTTTTATGCATGCAAAGAAGGGTCTTACATAATTGTGGACATAGAAGTTGGGGCCTAAATGTGGAGTGAAATTATATCAAGTTATTAAGGAATTGAAAAAGAGTATTGCAGGCAGAAGGCACAAAAATATCTGGCATAAGAATGAAAGGTATATTACAGAAGCAATACAGTGCTTGCTGAGGGGTGACTTAGAATTTTAAAAAGAAAAATGCGTTGGGTTTAGAGAGTACAGTGTTATTTGTCTTGCTAAAACCTTTTTAACTCTATTTTGCAAGTCAAAAGTCACAAATTGAAGGTCCACAGATGGGTTTTATCTGCCTTTGTAATGTTTTTGTCTGAGTTAGAGATATTATTATTATTATTATTTATAATTTGAATTACAAAAATTAAAACATTTTTAAAATAAAGAGGACATAATAAAAAATTCTACATTTTCTGCTTCTCTTGGAAAGAAATAAAAATAACAAAACCAAAACTAAAAAAATTATTTGCCCATATTGAACCACTGTTTGCTACAGTTGAGCAATGGCTGACTCTGGTCTGGACATGTACTCTACAGTTCACCATAGTTTCCAAGCTATCTACTACCCACCCCGCTGTACTCTCTCTGTCCTCTTCACTCATGTTTGTAACCCATAGGCATTTGTGGTTACAATCTTTTTTGTAAGCTGGTAGTTATTATTGAAGGATTTTTTAAAACATGAAATGTGTTCTCTAGAAAGAAAACTTGGTAACAATATGTAACTCTCTCCATTTCTACAGTGTGTTACCTGCGTTTCTGTCATTGCACAATATCAGTTTAAAATAATCTGCTACTGTTTGTCTTCCCTGCTAAGCAGTTATATTACTCTACTTCCCATTACTATAATGAACACTTCAGACAATCAATTTTTTTAATACCAAGAATTTCTTGATACATTGGTGGTATACGTAATGACAGCACTCATCATAGGGAATTTGCTCACATACATGATACATCCTGCCTTGTAACAATCAGTTTTTAAACAGAATAATGTCTACAATTTTGAAAGTTTTACTCTATGATTGATTGGCCTCATTATCTTGACCCCCTGTTGAAGGCAGCAAGCACATCAGGGTAGGAGCATGGGTTGGAAAAAAAAACCCCACTATTTCATAGCCAGGAAACAAAGACAGTAAGAGAAAGTTTCCAGGATCTCACTATACCTTTTGAGAGCATGTCCCCCAATGACACAAACTTCCCTTTAGGCCTTGCCTCTGAACATTTCTGACCCTCTCAGTAGCAATGTTCTGGGGCCATCCCACTAATATATGCACCTTTGGAGGACACTTAAGATCCAAACTGCAGCAAAAGTGAAATATTTGTAAAGGGTTGGCAGTGTTTCTCATTCACCCTGTTACTTAGCATTGTGTTTCTCAAGAAATACATATTAGTATTTAGCAAAATGCACTAAATAAAGGATAGGTATGAGTGAGATGCTAAATTTAAAGATATCATCATTAGGCATGCTATTGAACTTACCAAGAGAAGCATGAAGAGAATCTGAATTAGGACTGGTCAGTGATTATGGTAAGAATATAATTATAAAAGATATTTTTAAAATAAAATTAATTTAATTTGGTAACTGAGAGGACATGGAAAAGATATGGTTTTAAAGTGTTTCAAATTTTCATGTATTGGAAACTTCAGACCCAATGCAGTAGTGCTGGGAGGTAAAGACTAACAGGAAGTACTTAGGTCATGGAGGTTCCTTTTTTTGAATAGAATAAATAAGTTAATGCAAGATGTTTTATAATAGGATGAGTTTTTCTCTTGCTTTCTCCCACTACCTTTCTCTCCCTCTGACCTTTTTCCATGGAATAATGCAGCAAAGAAAAAAAATCCTCAGTTGTTGCCCAGTAACTGTGATTTTGATATCCCAGACTCCAGAAATTTGTAAATTTTGGATCATTATAAGTTACCCAGTATATGATATTATATTATAACAACAAACAATGAACCAAGGCAGAAAATTGGAACCAGTCAGTTAAACAAGTACCTGAAAATATGAAACATTTTTGGAACCAGGTAATGGATAGAGGCTGGAAGAATTTGGGATAGAGAACACCTACATTGCCCAAACTGGAATGTTATGGGAAATTCTGGTGAAACTTCAGAAAGGAACAGCTTTAGGGAAGCTCTACAACTTCTGAAGCATTTACATAAGTGTTTATGATCAGAATACTCACAGAAATATGGACAGTAGCAGCAATTCTAATGAGATCTCAGATGGAAAATGAGTTAGAAGGTACTGGAAACTAGTAAAAGTCATCGTTGTTATAAACTGGCAAATAATTTGCTTGAGTAGTACCCATGCAAAAGGCTTTAAAGAAAGTAGACACTAATAACAATGAACTGTTATGTGTCAAACGAAATTTCAAATCAAAATATTGAAGAAGCTTCTTGTCTTCTTTTAACTGTACACCAGTAAGTCCAGAAAAAGAAAGAATGATTTAAAGATGGAATGTATAAAAGAAATAAAAAATGATAAAAATTTAGAAAATATCTAGCCTGACCATGTAAAGAATAAAAAAACCACACAAAGGTACAGCCAAATGACCACTGATGAAGGGATTAGTATAGATGGAGGGAAGGCAGATTGTGTACAGCAAGACAATGAATGAAGGACTCTGAGGAAGCCCTGAGAGGGGCTCAAGGTGCCCTTTGAATATCAGCAGTTGCTGCCCTATACTTTAAAAGTCTGTTCCCTGCATTCTAGGGCACTGCTCCTTAGCTACATCATAGTTCAAGCAGGCTCAGGCACAGACTGTGCAGTTACTTCAGAGAGCACAAGTGGTAAATGCAGACAATCAGAGTGCATGAGCTATGGGTGATAGTGGTGTCCATCTAGATTTCAAGGGACTGCTCAGAGCTTTTGGCTGACATCTGACATAAGGATAGAGTTGCAAAAAGAGAGTGTCCACTATATCAATGTCTAGAGGATACAAGGGAGTGGGGCTGTCCCCAAGACCCCTTAATTGTAGATGATGCCAGGCTGGGAGAGCTTCAGGCATAAGAGTGCAGCTCACCAGTGCTGCTACTTGGGCTAAGCCCAGTAAAACTATAAAGGCAGGATTTCCTGAAGTTTTTAGGGGTGCAATTCCTACTTCAGTCTGCCTAGAAAACTGGAGATGAAGTCAAGGAAGATTATTCTGGAGCCCTGAGATTTGACATTGACTATGTGGGCTTTTGAACTTACTTGGGGTTAATTGTCTTTTTCTTCTTGCGTCTTGAAATGAGAATGTCTACCCTATGTCTGTACCACTGTTTTATCTTGGAAGTAGATAATGCTTAAATTCACAGACTCACAACTGGAGCAGAATTTGCCCCAGGATGAATCACACCTTAAATCTGAGCCATGTCTGATCTTGATAAGATTCTAGATTGGAATTTTGGAGTTGGTCCCAAACATAAATTAAAGCTTTGGGGCTCTTGGGATGGAATAAATGTATTTTGCATTTAAGAATGACATGAATTTAGATATTCAGGTCAAATGCCATCATTTTAATGTGTTCCCCAACGTTCATGTGTTGAGAACTTGATCTTGAATGTGGTGATGCTGGGAAATGGGACCTAATGGGAAATGTTTCGGTCAGAAGAATGACATTGGCATGACTGAGTTAATCTTATTCCTAAAGCATGATTGTTAACCACCTGTTGATCCTTATAAAAATGTGAGTTTGGCCCCCTCTTGTGTCTCCTCTAATTCTTTCTCTTATTCACTCTGATCCTCTTGTGTTCTGCTATGAGAAGGCCTTACCAAATGCCAACCTATTGATCTTGGACTCAACAGCCTTCAAAACTATGAAACATAATTTATGATCTTTATAAGTTATTTACTACATGGTTTTCTGTTATAGTAGCACAAAATGGACTAAAACAGAAGGTGAGAGAAAGGGGAGATTAAAAAACTCTTGAGATTCTGAACACACATGGTACAAGGATTTAATTTTGCTAATTTATTGTTTACCAATCCAAAGGAAGAAAGCAATTATTGTATCGAAACCTTTGAACTTCCCCTACTCTGTAAAGCATATAAAATTGTTTTCCTACAGAGAGGCAGTAGAAAAGTTCCAGCTAGAAGTTGAAAGACGTTGTTAATCAAATCTCAATCATCACTCTGATTTGTTTGTGTACCTTAAACAAATAGCTAAGATACTCTTATATTTACTTTCCTCATCTTTAAAATGATGAAAGCCCAATGTCACATTAATTTATTTATATGGTGTTGTGATGATAAGGTTATTTATTGGAAAGTACTTTGTCAACTACTATATTCTAAACCATTTACTAGTTACTAGAGATGCAAGAATGAAAGAATAAAAATAAATATAAAAGAAGTTGGGACCCAAAATTCAGTTAAGAAAAATGTAACAGCATTCAGAAATAGGGATGAATGTTTAAGGATTAATAAGGTTATTTAACAATGTTTTCCTTCAATACATTCTTGGAGCTCTTTCTAGAATAATTTTTGTAACTAATATTTTGCAGTTTAGGATCATGAGTTTTTTAGTAATTGGGGTTAATTGGCAGATAAATCTATTCCCCATTTTTGGATTTCTACTCCTTCTATGTTAACTGAGGTATAAATTGCAGCTAAAATTGAGTGATTGATTTTTTGAAAGTTTTTTCACATTTTAAATCACTAAGATCTTCCTAACCATAGACTCTGTCCTTGACAACCACTATTTTATGTATCTGTCAGTTTTATGGCACTGAAAAATTCTTGCATAAAGAAAAGATTGATATAAGCAAAACAATACTATGAAATTCAGGCACTCAGCTCAGTTCTCTGGTTACTTCTCTGTCTTCTTGCACAGATAAAATACACAGATATTTATGCACTAAAATCTACTTACTATGAAAGCTTCTCAGATAATAATGTACTATATTACTTCAGCAATTATGTGAGAAGAGAGTAGCTTAATTTCACACAGCTGATCCATACGAAGATACAGATAAAAATGATATTAGATGAAGTACATCCACTCAACTAAACAAACCAAGTTCTTTTTTTAATTTATAATACAAAAATATCTTAGGCCATTTAGACATGAAGAAATTTATATTATTTTCGAATGAGATTGAAAAGAAAGCAGAAAAATTACCCTACCAATCATTGAATTTCCATGACCAGGTTCACACTGTAGGAATTCACTAGCCATTTTCCAAAATTACAATAGAGTAAAACTATATATCTATAAAATATGAATGACTGTCTTTACAATTAGAACTTTAAAAAATATTAGAGGCACTGTAGCAAGGAAATATTTAGCAAGGACAAAGATAAATAATTTTGATTTTGGAGTACATTAACATCTTGCACAGTTATGCATACAGATGTCCAGCAATTCAAAGTGACAAGAGGGATTAGGGAACCATTGCATAACATATTTCACAAAAAATATGAGGATATTGTCACACCAGAATGGTGCTTGGTAAAGAAACAGGCTTTAATCAAAACCTGAATAAATGAAGCTACTTTGTAAGTAGAATATACTGGCTAGAAATTAAATTTCCTGTGATACATTTTGAATGGATACTAAATAAACATTCTCTGGCACCTCTGGAAAAAGCCACCATTAAGCACTGACAAACAACATGTCAAAGACAATCCCATCAATAAGGAGAACCTGGGTGCTTCTTTCATTGGTTCCTTTTCGTATTCTGCTATTTATTTCTCTTTTTGAGTCTTTCATTAACAACAACAAAAAATGCCTTTTAGGTAAAACCTATGAGAAAGGATAACAGAAAGAACACAAAAGTTCCAAAAGTATGTCAGAGGGACAAAGAAGATGTGGCGGGGGAAAGTCCAAACTAATCCAGTACTTAGGATGCTATGAAACAGTATGAGACAGTAGAACTGTGCAGTCATGGGTGTGATTCAGGAAATATTTTCTTTAGGAAGTGATTTAGGGCTGGAGTATCAAAACACCTGATGGAGAAGACACCTTTTATGATTATAAGATGGCTGATGAAGGCCAGTGGGATAACTTGTGAGATAAAATGAAAAGTAAAAATGTGATATTTCTTATTTGAAGATGCAAAGAAGGTGGGTTTTCCTTTCTCCTGCAGTCCCTCTTTCTCTCCACCTATCAGAGTTGTTTTTTTGGGGGGAGGGGGGTTCAGTTTTTGTCTTTGCTTTTTTCCTGCTGCTAATGTGATTTTTCCCAAAGCATACCACAGGGATGATTGGTGCCTCACAGACATCCCAGGACCCAGTTAGGTGACACAGTACACAAAGCTCATGCACACACCCCAACTTGGGAGGTAGGTAGACAGAAGCCCACGGGTAGCTCAGTCATGGGCAGGAGGAGTCCGTGGTCCAGAGATTGTACTGGATGCAGGAGTCAGTGAATGAAGACTTCAAGGAACTGACACTTGTTCCTTGTTTCATTGGACTTCATTTCTATAACATGAATCCAAAGATAAAATGAAGAATTTCCCAATGGTAACAGCAAATGTTTTATCCCTATGAACCAGAACCTTTCATGCTCAGGGACCCCAGCAGCTGTGTGGTCACACCATGAAGCCAATTCTGTAGCAGAACAGCCAGTATTAAAAGACCTCCCCTCTCAAGTTCTCACTAAAGTGCATCTAAATGGACAAGCTTTTTAAATATAATTGCAGAATTAAGAGTTGCAGGATTAAGAAAATGGGAGAAGGTGAGGAGAGGAGAGAGTAAGAATGAATTACTATGAATTTCACAGTCTGTGGGAAAAAAGCTAAGCTTAAAAAAAAAGCCACAAGCAATTTTATTTAAAAAATGCATGGAAATTGGACATAGATGGACACTAGAAACATTTTCAGGGCAAAACTAAAATTTCACAGTATAAGCTGGCTCATAGCTCTGGATTAAATGAGTAATATGCAGAAGTGAGGAAGTACTGAGAAGTCAACACAATAAATGTTTCCCATACTCTTTATCACTACGTAGTAAAAATGAAGTAGTGGACTGATTTTTTAAAGCATAAAAGCTTTATTTAACAAATGGCCATGGTTGCCTCCATTTGTTTCATAACCAGATGGCAGCAGACCCATTGGTGGCTGGCTCACATCCTTTGGAAATTAGCCATTGAAGTGTGCCCTACAGACTTCAGATTTCTGAATGCTAGAATTCATGATTCACAAGCCAGAGAGGGAGGTAAGTTCAGCCTCTCTGTTGGAAATGTGGCTGAATAACCCACTCGTGTACCTTTGACTGATGACTGGTGGGGACTAGTAGCTCTGCTGGCCTTTGGGTGCTAGAGTTTTGAGGCATATAATATGCAAGGTTTTTTCAAAACTTTTCTATGACATTAAACTCATCACCCTTGTAATTACTTTGGCAACTCACTCTTTATTGCCTGACTTCCTTTACTCATCTAATTAGCCTACTGAAAAAATAACTAAGTTAGATCTATACCCACCATTGATGAGAATAAGTGCCAAATGTACCCTATATAATCACAGAAAAATCAAACCAGTGTATACTAAGAAAAAACACAATCTTTTATAAACTGACAGATAACTTTCATATGATACAAAACCTATAAGCCATACGTCAGCTACGTGAGTATGACTGCACAATAATTTTTCTTTTAAAATGCATTAAAAATTAGATGAGCCAAAGCAAGATAATATATTTAGAAAATATTTAAAACTGAATTTGTGAAGGAGTAACTGCTTTAAAACACACACTGTATTTCTCATAGAGAAAAAGCTCAATTAAAAAAATGAACAGAAGATGTAAAGCATTCTCAGACATGGAAATTACAAAAATTTGCTAACAAAGCTTAATCTGAATTAAAATTAAATGAAAGTTAAAACTCCACTGAGATGTCAAAACTCTAGACTTTTGCCAATGCAATTGTTGAGGCACAGTCACTTCTGGCATCACTGTAGGAAAGAGGTGCTGTCACAGACTGAGGGGTGCTGGTGGGTACAGTCATGGTTAATGCCAGTTTGGCAATATCTGTGAAGCTCAAAATACATTTGCTCTTTTTCTCAGAAATTCTACTTCTAAGAATAGAACCTAAAGATCCACTGGCACACTGATGTAAACATTATTTATTGTAGCAGCATATGTTGTAGTAATAAATTATAAAAGTATACTTAACTATCACACTAACATTAAATATATAGAGGCAAATCTACAAAATTATACAACATAAGAAAGAAATTAAGAATGTAGTACGGAAGTGAAAACATTTCCAAAATATAGGGCTGTTACACAATGCATAGAAGGCCATTCTTGTGGCCAACTGTTCAGATTTGTCTGAATGAAGAGGTTTCCAAGACAGGAAAAATTAAATGAGAAAATCAAGAGTGTTCTGGGATAACAGACACTGGTGGTTCCCCAAAGTCTAGCATCTTTTTTCTTTAAAGAAATTGGGTACTAGAATATAAAATCATATTCATTTGCATATACATAGAGAACCTCTGAAAGGATACACAAGAAAGTAACAAGGATGCTTCTTTATTTTATCTTTAGTGAAGTTAGGAAGCAGGGCAAATGAAAGATTGAGCCTGTTTCCTTCTGTACACATATTTAAATTTTTCACATGCATAAATTTATGACCAACTCAGAAAGTAAATCAGCAAACATAAACAAAAGCACATGAGTCAGAAATAAAAAGACAGTGTTTTGTGGGAGGAAATGATGTTCTTTTCCTAAGTAGACAGAAAAATATCTAAGTAATTTATGCAGTTTTATAGCTCAGAAAATTTCTTGAAAAATGCATTTTTTATAACCTCTGCCAGCTACGTTTGGAATAATGTAGTGTACTGCCCCTTGAGAACAAAGACTCACAGACTGTCTGCCCTGGTCAAACAGTGAAAGTCTAAGCTGCCCTTAAATTTCTGAATTGCCCAAACTGTCTCACCATAGGCTCATAAAACTGCTGTCTGAAAGAAAATAGATTCTACTCAAAGCAAATCAGTCTGTGAACAACTGCATATTTACCTCAATTTGAAAATGCCATCTACATCACAGGATTTATTCTTCATACTATTCATATTCATTGAAATGAGATTTTGTTCATTTTGAAACTTAGAAAATATCTTTATAAAATTCAGATTTGTTTGAAAATTTATATTTCTATTACAGATTTTTCCATTCCTTTTGGGCAGAGAGAGAGTCAAAAGAAGTGTCACTCTTTTATGGTAGTGCATACATGAATATGTGTGTAATTGTTTGTATGAGCTCTTGCTGCTGATTTTGCCCATTTAATTCAATAAATATTGCACAACAACTATTAATATATTTAAAAGGAAATATAAATCAGGATTGTCCAGATGAATAGAACAGATGTAAGCATATGCAATATGGAGGCTGAGAAGTTCTACAATCTGCTGTTTGCAAACTGGAGACCCAGGAAAATAATAGCATAGTTTGAAGGCCTGAGAAACAAGGTGCACTGATGTGTGGATCCATGCATCAAGGACAAAAAGACTGGTGTTCCAACCCAAAATGTCAGGGAGAAGGGGCAGGGATGAGTTGTTTCCTCTTTTACATTTTTGTTGTAGTTGGGCTCTCAAGAACTGCATGATGATAGCCGGGGATTTAGCTCAGTGGTTCGGTGGCCTGCCTTGCAAACTCGAGGACCTGATAAAAAAAAAAAAAAAAAAAAAAAAAAAAAAGAACTGCATGATGCCCTTCCACAATAGGAAGGCTATTTGTTTTACTCAGTCTCTCTATTCAAATCCTAACCACATCCAGAAATATTCTCATATACACCTACAAATAGTGTTTAGCCAATTATCTGAGCAGTGCATAACTAGTCAATCTGACACTTAAAATTAACTATCATAGGAGGTATATTAGTTACTTTTTTGTCACCTGACACCCTGACACCTACAATTTAAGGAAGACAGGTTTACTGTAGACCTTGGTTTTACAGAGATCAGTCCATGGTTGTCTGGGCCCAAGGAAGAAATGGTGTGGTGACACAGGAAAACACAGGAAAGTTGCTAAACTCTTGGTATCCAGAAAGCAGGTAGTAAAAAATGAGCAGAGGTACAAATGTGCACCCCCAAAGTTAAACTCATATATATATATAT
>NW_022900913.1:27279103-27316530 GCF_012274545.1 Fukomys damarensis | reverse complement strand
ATATATATATATAAGCCCTGGATTTCAAGAGTAATTGTGATCATTGCTGTTGTAAATAGAGCTTTTGTAAATGTTTCAGATGTGTGTAGGCATTGTCTGGCTAAATTGCCTATATGGCTCAGAATGAGTAATGTCAAATTTGCAATTGGAAACTCTGTGTGGAGGTGCTGTGAGGATTTTCAGTTCAGGCTGAGAAAGAAGAATATATATATAAGCCCTGGATTTCAAGAGTAATTGTGATCATTGCTGTTGTAAATAGAGCTTTTGTAAATGTTTCAGATGTGTGTAGGCATTGTCTGGCTAAATTGCCTATATGGCTCAGAATGAGTAATGTCAAATTTGCAATTGGAAACTCTGTGTGGAGGTGCTGTGAGGATTTTCAGTTCAGGCTGAGAAAGAAGAAAATTGTATAAGTGTCAATGAAGTATTGCAAGATACAGCAAATACATGCAAAATTTAACAATGGGACCTGCTGGGAGTGAATAGGTAGAGAATGGGCAAAGAAATCCAGGATTTGGTATGTATGGAAATGAGCGATCAATTCCAGAAAATGTATGAGTGGGAAGAGGGCCTGACTATGAAACCATATCTAAGATTCTATTCCCATATTGTCAAGAGGAAGAAGATGAACAGATGAGGAGAGGTAGATGCTAATACTAGAGGGAATGACACACCAGGAAAATTTTCAGACTAGGACTAGAACATAAGACCACATAGAAATTAGTTATTTCAACATGTAAAGTTAGTTACCTTACATAATACATAAAAATAATTAAAAGAGGTTCATAGCTACTCATACAAACTAAAACAAAACAAAACAAAAACTAGAAAATTGTCATGCTCCTGAACTTAAAATTATTAAACAAAAAGTAAACATAATCTTAAAGAAAAATGGATATTCTCACATGTGTTATGTACACATACCAACTCCACACAAAGAATTTAAACATTATGTATTGTGAATATGTACAAAAAAAGGAAGAGGGTCAGGCTGGAGGGAGAAAAGAAGAAAGGGAAAGGGGATGAAAAAAGGAATCAAGGTATGTTATGTACATGTGCCAATTTCTTACAAGGAATGAAACACTACTTCACATGTATTAATAAACTACAATTTAAGAAATAAATTTAAACCTCCAAAAAATCAAAGAAAAGTGGATAAATTATGTTATTACAACTTAAAAGCTGTTATTCAAAATTAAGAAAAATGCCAGTAAAATCAAGCTTCAAGTCACAATTCACAATACATAATATTTTAAAAATGACTTACTATCCAGCAGACTGTTGAGGACTGGTTAGCCACCCAGTGAGTCTGCCTTTGCCTTGACCTGCATCCAGCAGACCATTGAGGACTGGGGCAGCCATGTGGAGATCTCACCCTCACTCTGGCCTGCATCCAGCAGACCAGTGAGGACTGGTTAGCCACTACAACATAACACTCTGACCCCATGCTCTCAGAGCTCCATATTGTGCCAGTTCCTGGATCCACTCTGCAGAGGTACAGGTGGTCATAAAGATCATTTTACTGAGCTCCATAAGATAGAACGGAAGTGAACAACTGCAGTAAAGGCACATCAGACCTCCATACTTGGTAAGTTGGAGGGTTCACCATCATTCACCAGAACTTTGACTATCTTCAGAAAAAGGGCAGAGGGAACCTGTAGTAGAAACTTACAGAGTTCAACCCTGCAGGAGGTCAGGGAGCTCAATCTGCCATCAGCTAGCTGAGACTAAATGACTTAGTTCTGCACATTGTCTATTGTGACAGCAGAGATATACCCTGAAAAAGGCTCTTCAAATTCTGTTTCTTCTTACTTTTCCTCATTCCATTCTGCAAATTCCCTTTTCTGTCTTCTTTTTCCCATTCATTCTCTTGCTCTCCCATATTATCCTTCATCTATCTTTCTGTTCCTGTTCCTATGAGAATTTGGATTTCTTCTTTTTTGATTTTTCTTCTTTCTTGCTTTTCGTTTCATCTTTCTTGCTTTTCTTGTCATCTTTCTTTTTCCTGCACTTTAAGGTCACTAGTTTCAAAGGAAAGTGAGTCCCTATTACTGTTAAGTTGTTCTATTCTTGTCCTTGTTCTTTCACTCTGTCTTTTCTCTCAACAGTTTCATAAAGTTTGTGTGGTCATCCTGTGTCCTCTGGCTTCACTTGAAATCTTCTCCAATTCTTCTACCTATCTATTCCTCTCTTCTTAACTCTGTGTAGGTACCCATCCTAAGGAGTAAAATTACTATATTGAAAAGTTTATTCACTATAAACATATTCTGAGGTGTTCTTCGCTTTTGATTTAATTCACATTGTTTAAAGGAGATACCTTAATAACTACCACAAATGGTCACTTTTTAAGCTGTGCTTGATGCTATTGTGTTGCTAATTGTATCTATTGGGATAAAGGTTGTGATTGATTTAATGAGTTGTCCTTTCTGATATTATGAAAATGAGAGTGGCTGTGAGTCACTAGAGAATCAAAAGCTAAATAGCTATATCAGGAAGATCAAAGTACTTATGCAGGAATTAAACCAAGGACAGCCCAAAAACAAAAATAAAAATGAGAAAACACTTAACCAAGACACAAAGAAAGAATTCCAGTTCGCCAAAGGGAAACTCAAGGGGAAATGAGGTGGAAAAGACAAGCAACCAACAGGATACCCTGAGCTCAAAGGAAGTAATAAAACAGATCAGGCTCTAGAAAAATTCAAAACAGAAATAATTTCCCAGATAACTACAGAGATGGTAAGCACAATGAAAGACATGGTCAGAGACTCTAGAACAGAAACTGACAAAAAATAGGTGAGTACAGGACCATGATAGAAGCCATGAAGGCCCAGCATAAGAAAGAAATGGAAATCATGAATGCCCAACATAGGAAAGAAATGGAATCCATGAAGCAGACTCAAACAGATATCCAGGAGATTACAAACTATATTGAAAGCATTTGCAACAGGATGAACAAACGTGAATATAGAATTTCAGTTACAGAAGATAAGATTGCAGTCAGTGACCGAGAAAGAGAGGTCTCTTAAAAACAGTAAAGGATTATGCAAAATTGATCTAATATCTCCTAGATGATGCAAAGAATAACATGAGACTGATAGGACTCCATGAAGTAGCAGGAAAATACAAATGACTTTAAAAGCTGTTCACAGAATTAATGACAGAAAACTTCCCAAACAGAGGGGAAGAATTTGATAAGTGAAGCTTTAGGACTCCAATTAGCCATGATAAAAAATAATCTATGCCTAGACACATAATAATAAAGATCCCAGAAATACAACAGATGAATAAAATACTACAAGCAGTTAGAGAAAAGAAACAAATCAGATGCAAAGGAAAGCCATCAGAATCATGGCAGACGTTTCAACACAAAAACATTCAGGTCAAGGAGACCCTGGAGTGAGGTATTTGAAACCCTAAAAGAAAGCAACCTCCAACCTAGGCTGATGAATCTTGCAAAACTCTCTTTTAAAATGGGTGGGGAAATAAGATACTTCCATGACAAACAATACCTGAGAAATTTCATGAATACTAAACCAGCACTACAAACAATTGTAAACAATATCCTAGAAAAAGACAATAAAGGTCACAACATGGTGAGGCTCAAAAGAGCAAATCAACTAGGCAAGGCAAGAAACTAAAGGGAGAGGGGAAAAATAAAAAAGATCCAACAGTGGGACAATAACATGAAAATGATGGCAGTACATATCAGTTATATCCATCAATATCAATGGACTCAATTCACCAATCAAGATACAAGAAACACACGTAGTGCAAAAAAGAGACTCATAGAATGAAAGTGAAAAGATGGAAAATAGTTCTCCATACAACAAGATCCCAGAAAAAATCAGGGGTAACTATCCTATTCTCAAGAAAGTAAATTTCAAACCAAAACTTATTAAGAGAGAAAAAGAAGGCCACTACAACCTTCTGAAGGAAACAATTCAAGAGGAAGAGATAACAATCATAAATATATATGCACCAAATATTAATGCCCCCAACAATATAAAAACAAATATTAAAGAACATGAAAAACTGAATAAGCAATAACACAATTGTAGCAGGGACCTAAATACCCCACTATCACAAATAGAAAAATCACCTAGACAAAATATCAACAACAAAATACTAGAGCTGAACCATGCTTTTGAACAAATGGACTTAATAGATTTCTATAGAGTGTTCCACCCCACAAAGTCAGAATATACATTCTTCTAAACTACACATGGGTCTTTCTCCAAAATAGACCATATACTACCTCATAAAACATGTTTAAATAAATGCAAGGGAATCAAAGTTATCCCATGTATATTATCAGATCATAGTGCAATTAAACTGGAGATCAATGGCATAAGAAACCCTAAGATCTTCACAAACACATGGAAATTGAACAACACTCTCCTGAATAATCAGTGGGTCACAGAGGAAATGAAAGAAGAAATTAGTTTTTACAAATAAATGATAATGTCAATACAACTTACAGGAATCTATGGGACACAATGAAAGCAGTTCTATGTGGAAAACTCATAGCAGTGAATGCCCACACTAGGAAAACAGAGTGAGCTCAAACAACCTAATGATGAACCTTAGGCTCCAATAAAAAGAAGAGCAAGAAAAACCCAAAGCTCATACAAGGGAAGAAATTATAAAGATTAGAACAGAAATCAATGCAATGAAAACTAAAAAAAAGATACAAAAAATAAATGAATGGAAGAGTTGGTTTTCAGAAAGAATAAATAAATTAGATATACCTTAGCCAACCTTGTCAAAAAAAAGGAAAGAAAGGGCTCATATCTATGCAATTAGGAATGAAAAAGATGAAGTCACAAGACATACAGCAGAAATCCAGAGAATCATCAATACCTACTTTGAGAAACTATACTCTAATAAAGTGGAAAGCACAGAGGAAATGGACAGATTTCTATATGCTTATGAATTAGCAAAGCTGAACAAAGAACATAAAAATATTCTATATACCCCAATTACAATCAGTGAAATTGAAAATGTAATTAAAATTTACCAATGAAGAAAAGCCTAGGTCCTGATGGATTCACTGCTTAATTTTACAATACATTTAGAGAAGAACTACTGCCACTACTCTTTAAACTTTTCAATGAAGTTTAAATGGAAGTAGTCCTTCCAATTTCATTCCTGGAAGCAGTGTTATTTTGATTCCAAACCATGGAAAGACACAACCAAAAAAGAGAAATACAGGCCAATCTCCCTAATGAACATAGATGCAAAAATCCTTAATAAGATATGGGCAAACAGAATACAGAGGGTCACCAAGAGGATCACACACCCTAAGCAAGTTTGATTTATTCCAGGCATGTAAGGATGGTTCAACATACATAAATAAATAAATGTAATACACTATATTAACAGAGTCAAGGACAAAAATGATATGATCTTCTCAATAGATGCACAAAAAGCATTTTACAAAATTGAACACCCATTCATGATAAAAACATTGCAGAAAATTGGAATAGATGGTCTTTATCTCAATTTGATAAAGGCTACCTATGCAAAAAAACAGTCACGATCATAGTAAATGGCCAAAAACTGAAAACCTTCACATTAAAATCAGGATCAAGAAAAGGATGCCCACTATCACCACTCCTATTCAATACAGTTCTGGAAACATTAGCCACAGCAATTAGACAAGAGAAAGGAATTAAAGCAATAAAGATAGGAAAGGAAGAAATGAAACTGTCAGTATTTGCTGATGATATGATACTCTACATAGAAGATCCAAAGATCTCTGTCAAAGACTTCTAGACTTAATTGACACTTTCAAAAGAGTAGACTCAGTGACAGAGAAATTAGGGAAACAATTCCTTCCACAATAGCATTCAAAAAAGTGAAGTATCTAGCAATCAATCTAATGAAAGAAGCAAAAGACCTCTACACTGAATGCTACAGCACTCTGACAAAAGACATCAAAGAGGATATAAGAAAATGGAAAGATATCCTCTGCTCCTGGGTAGGAAGAATCAGCATAGTGAAAATGGCCATACTACCAAAACTGTTATACACATTCAATGCAATTCTGAGCAAAATTCCAGCAGTATATTTTGCAGAACTATAGAAAATGATCCAAAAATTCATTTGGAAGCATAAGAGACCTAGAATAGAAAAAGCCATCCCATGCAACAGACACATGGCAGTGGGTATAAAAATTCCCAGTTTGAAACTATGCTACAAAGCCGCTGTGATAAAATAGCATGGTACTGGCAAAGAAAAAGACCTGAGGGTCAGTGTAATAGATGGGAAGATACAGAAACAACTCCAGATGTACTCAGCTACCTCATCTTTGACAAGGGAGCCAATCATCCTCACTGAAGGAAAGATAGCCTCTTTAATAAATGATGTTGGAAAAAGTATATTTCAACCTGCCAAAGATTAAAACTAGACCCTTATCTTTCATCATGCACTAAACTAAAATCCAAGTGGATTAAAGATCTAAATATTAAAAAAGAAACACTAAATTTTCTGGTAGATAAGTTAGGCAGAACTCTCAAAGACACTGGCATAGGAAAAGACTTTATGAACAAATCCTCAGTAGTAGGGGAACTAGCACAAATAATCAACAACTGGGATCTCACCTTATTAACAAGCTTTTGCACTGCAAAAGAAGCCAGCAACAGAGCTAAGAGACAACCTACAATGTGGGAAAAACTTTTACCAGCTGCTCCTCAGACAAAGGACTATTATCTAGAATATAAAAAAAAAGTCAGGCCCTCCAAATATAAAGATCCGATTCAAAAATGAGCATCTGAAATGAACAAACATTTCTCAGACAAAGAAGTCAAAGCAGCAAAAAAATATATGAAAAAAATGTTCATCACCACTGGTCATCTGAGAGATGCAGATAAAAACAACACTGAGATTCCACCTCACCACAAAAAGAATGCCTGCTATCAAGAAATCAATCAAAAACAAATGTTGGTGGTAGTGCAGACTGGGGCAACCACTGTGAAAATCACTATGGAGATTCCTCAAAGAACTAGGATTAGAGGTTCCATTCGACCCAGCCATCCCTCTGCTGGGTGTCTTTCCAAATGAATTAAAATAATCATACCACAGTGATATATGCACACCCATGTTTATAGCAGCACAATTTGTAATAACTAAAACTTGGAAACAGCCCAATTGCCCACCAGTTGGAGACTGGATAAAGAAGGTGTGGTTTTTCTGTAAAATGGAGTACCGCTCAGCAATAAAGCATGAGAAACTAGACTCATTCATAGGAAAATGGATGCATATTGAGGCCATACTCTTAAGTGAAATAAATAAGACAAATGTGTAAATACAGAATAATTTCTCTGATGTGAAAAAATAAAGGTGTAAATAAGATCCAACTGGTATAAGTGCCAATGTGAAATAGGAAGAAAAGGGCTAAAGGTGTAAGGGAAGTGGGAAGGGTAGGGGAAAGGAAATAAGGGAAAAGAAAAAATATGAGAAAATGAAAAAATGGAAACAAAGTTTTTGTAAATAAGGAATGGTGAAGGAGGTGAAAGGAAGGCAGGGTTATGGGGAAAAAATGAGAACCAAGACCTGTCTTGCTAAGTTACAAGATCACAATGATGAATGTAACTGTATTGCATACCTAAAAAGTACCAGTAAACTCAATAACAAAAATGACTTGCTGCATTAACCAACTTTCTCATTGGCTTTCTCCCTGGGACACAGTACCCTGTACCCACAACTAAAGGAAGACAGGCTTAATTTGGCTAGTTTGAGACCATGGTCATCTAGCTTCAAGACACAATTATAATGATAGAAGGAGGTTGGTAGAGGAGAGATGCTTGGGGTGCAGAGCAAAGGAATATTTCTAGAAAGGAGTCAGGGACCAGATGCAGATCCCAAGGTCATACCGGCATGACCCAACTGCGTACACCCATGTGTGTTTCACTCATCTTCAAGGCAAATATCAAAGCCAATGAAGTTAACACTCCCCTCTAACTATGACATCCTGCCCCTTGTTAACCTGGTACCCAACACATCTCCTTTAACTATATTTAATCTCCAAATAAACATAAGGCCATAATTTCACCTAACATGAAACAATTATCCCTCCTACAACTGAAACATAATAATTCCTTCTACAACATCTCAACAGTTCCAGCATTTTTAAGAAAGCCTAAGTCAAAGTCTTCTGAAATTCAAGGCAAACTATTAGCTATGAGCTTCTCTAAAAATTGAAAACAAGATACATAATCTCAAAGTACAATGTCACAACATAATCATTCTGATTCTAAAAGGGAGAATGATGGTAGAAAACAATCAGACTAAAGCAAGACCAAAATCCAGTAGGAGAATTATTTGGTCCTATAGCTCCATGTTCAACGTTCAAAGTAGATAATGGTGACATTTGTGTTTCAGCAGGCTTGGTATACTCTTCCCCTATGGCTTTCTGGTTGCAGCTCAAATAGCCTTTCTCTTTAGCCTTTCCCTTGCTTCTCTCTCTTTCTGCAGCTTTCATCAGCAGATGTTCCACATTCATGACCTCTCCAATCTTCTGGGTCTTCACTGTACCATTGGCTTCATTCCCACAGCTTCACATACAGTGCCCTCGAGGGCTACTTGTCTGACCTCCCAAGGCCTTCCTTGGAAGCTGGATGGACTCCTCCAGGACCCCACAGCTCTTGTATTCTACATGTCAATAAAACCAGCATCACATGGATGACACCGAGGTCTGCTATCAATGCAGGCAATAGCCAATCCCTTTTAGACCATGGCAGCAGCAGTCTCTGAGTGCCTGTATAGCTGAGCATGGTGTAATGAATCCTGGAGCACTAAAAACCCAGGTGGCCCTTCTGAAGTAGGGAGCCTAGGGCCTCTCTTCTCAAAGAGAAGGTTGACATTATCCTACCTTTGAGCCTGAGAAGAGTGGGTTCTTATTGATTTTTGAGATCCATTGAAGGCATCTCTCTTCTTCTCTTTGTACAAAATACTTGGTTTCTTTTCAGTGGCACTAATCTCTTCATCAGCCACACATTTTTTGGTATTAAATTTACGCATGGGTTCTTTTTAACCAAAATTTAAGTTTTTCAGAATTTTCTTCTTTGTGTTTTTCCCCTAAATTCTCATTATAAATCTAGCTAAAATCACCCAGCAGTACCTATGCCACAGCCTGGGTGTTGGTCTTGCTCAAAATTTCATCTGCCAGATACATTAGTTCATTGCCTTTAATCTTGATCTCTCATAAAATCTCACCACACGGGCAAAATATTGGCAAACTTTTTTACCATAATATAAAACACATGGCGTCTAGTCTAATTACCAATGAAGTTCTTGTTCCCAACTGATATCTCCTGAGCCTAGCCTTTATTGTTCACATTTCTATCACCAATCTGGTTTTCTCAGCTCTGACCAGAACACTGGACTCTGACCACAATATTCTAGAACAGTGGTGGTGAACCTATGGAATTCATGCCACAGCTGATTGTTTGTCATCACTGAAAGCTCTGAAAGGTTTGCCCTCACTGTTCTGGGCTTCTCAAGCTTGCTTTTCTAAACCTTTCCAAGCTTCTTCCACAAAAAAGTTACAAAGGCTTCTGAACCACATGTCAGATACAGATAGTCACAGCATGACCCCACTTCTCTGGTACCAATTTTATATATTAGTCAGCTTGTCCTTCACTGAGACACCATACTCAACACCCACAATTTAAAGGAGAGGCTTACATTTTTAGGAGATTCAGTCCACGGTCAGCTGGCTCCAGCTGTGTGGATTAGTTCACAGATAATTTTATGGCTAAATGTGACATAGGAAGGTAAACCCTGGTTGGAAGAGGTTGATCATGGGGGCATGAACTGGAAAAGTATATTTCCCTCTCTCCTCCCTTGATTTCTCTCTGCTTCCCACCCACATGCCATGAGCTGTTTGTCCTCTGCCATACTCCTCTGCCAAGCCTCCCTGGAGTCAGCTGACTATAGACTGAAACCTCTACAAACTGTGAGCCAAAGTAAACCTCTCCCTCCTTAAATTGTGAGTGTCAAGTATTGTGTTTCAGTGATGAGAAAGTAGCTAAGACAAATACTAACCACATCGATAGTGTAATATGAGTATTTACAATATTACTATATTATAGCTAATGTACTTTTGGATTTTAGTTATTATTGGCATGTATAACATTTGAAATTGAAAAAAGTCTTATGAAAGAAACTTTTTTTTTTTTTTTTTGGCACCGGGGATCAAACTCAGGTCCTTGCGCTTGTAAGGCAGGCCACTGAACCACTTAGCTAAATCCCCGGCCCCAAAAGAAACTTTTAATTTTTGCTATCAATGTCTACATTTCTTTTAAAAATGGAATGCAAAACCCAAATATCTCTAAAAAAGTTCAAGCATCAATTTCTTTTCTTTAACTTTTTCTTCCCTTTTCCTTTTCTTTCCTTTAACTGTAAATATGAAAATATATTTGAGTTAAAGAAATGTTTCTCTTTAATAACAGGATTGTAATCAGAATATTCTAAAATTTGTTTTGAAACTTATTTTCTCTATAGTGGTAATTAAATACATGCAAACCAGCAAAATCATAGCCTGTGTGCAGAAGTGTGAGGTTCCAAGAGAATGGAATGCAATGTAGGTAACGGTAGAGATTTTAATTAAAGATGTAGGCGAGGTGAGACATTTCGCATTTTGTAGTCTGTACTTCTGAGTTTGTGCTGCATTTGTGTAACTTCATAAGGATTTAGAAGATTTTGAGCAAGTTGGGGCCATGGTGAGATGAAAATTCTTGTGGCTATGTGGACAATGAACCTGATCAAGATAAAATTGAATTTCCTGTTGAGTGGACCTAAAAATCCATTCTTCTGGTGCACTCAACTCGGCTTTAGTTCTGAAATGATGTAAGTGAAATTTTGAAGCAGTTCCACATGTCAGCAATCTATTTCTGCCATGACTCAAACCATTTTGTGCTTTTATATAAAAGAGGTTGCTTCCATATTAAATTGCTGTAAATTGTTGAAAGCATTAATATCTTCCTAAATGGAATTATGTGACCAAGGACAAAACTGTTAATGCTTTCTGTCCTTCACGTCTATGTTCTGTTCTCTTTTCTCAATCCACAAGTTTAAATATTATTAGAAAACCAAACTCTATATGGTCCAAGAGGACTATAAATAAATTGCAGATTCCTCACATACTTATCAATCATGTACAGGTAATGTTGCCTTTGCCCTTCACAGTCCTAGTCACCAAATGGAAGCATTCATTTTTTATAAGATTAAACAATATTGAGAATAACCCACAATTGTTTGGGTTAATGGTAGAAATTTCTTTAATTAAATTCATTAATTTTATTGGTACATTTAAGGTATACATTATGCTGGCATTCATCATTGGGAATTTGTAACATTACATAATCTATCTTGGTTCTTATTTTTTATCCCATTCCCCCACCCTCCTCTCCACCCTTCAACCTCTCCACCCCTCCCTATTTAAAGTTTGTTTCCATTTCTTCCTTTTCTCATATTTATTCCTTCCCTTCTTTCCTTTCCCCTACCTCTCCAACTTCCTCTTCCCAATTGGACATTTTCTTCCTATTTCATATTATCTATTATACATTTTAATCCTTATTTACACTTTCAGTTTCTCACACCAGAGAAACTATTCAGTATTTACACGTGTGTGTCCTATTTATTTCATGTAAGAGTGTGGCCTTGATGTGCATCCATTTAGCTACAAAAATCTCTAATTTATGGTACTTTATGGCTGAGTAGTACTCCATTTTATAAAAGGAAACCCCACACTTTCTTTAATGAGTCTTCAGTTGATTGTCAATTAGGCTATTTCTACACTTTAGCTATTACAGATTGTTCCACTCTGAACATGAGTACACACGTATTGCTGTAGTATGATTCTTTTAATTCTTCTGGGAAGATACCAAGCAGGGGACTACATAGGTTAAGTGGGCCCTCTAATTCTCATTTTTTGAGGTATCTTCATACTGATTTCCACAGTGGTTGCATCTACACTCCTATGAAGGATTCCTTTTTCCCCAATAGCCCCACCTGCATTTGTTATTGGTTAATTTCATGATAGTAGCCATTCTTTCTTGGGTGAAGTAGAATCTCAGTGTTGTTTTCATTTGTATCTCTCAAATGAACACTGATGTTGAACATTTTTTCATATGTTTATTTGATATTTCTACTTCTTTGTCTGAGAAATGTCTGTTCATTTGAGATGACCATTTTGGATTGGGTGTTTAAATTTTGGAGGTCTGATTATTTTTAAAGTTCTTCATATATTCTAGATAGTAGACCTTTATCTGAAGAACAGCTGGTAAAATTTTTTTCCCACATTGTGGGTTGTCTCTTCACTCTGTTGCTGGTTTCTCCTGAAGTGCAGAAGCTTTTTAATAAGATGAAATGCCAGCTGTTGATTCTATGCACTAGTTCAAATGCAACTGAGGTTTTGTACAACCCCAATACCCCCCAAAAAAGTAAAGAATATTTAGCTTTTTCCTAACATAGAAAATCATTTTGCCTGTGTGTAAATACTACTGCTTTGTTTTACAATGTTTATAAATGAACTAATTCTACAGATAAAATTTGGTGGGTCAATAAGTGAAATCTATTGAATAATTCCTAAGCAGTCTCTCATAAGAGTCACACAGACTCTCAGTAAATTAGACCTGATAAGAATTAAAGAAATCTTACTGCCCATGATCAAGAAAACAACTGGGTACTTGCCAAATGGATTGGCTTTGTTCAGCAGAGGAGTTACAGAGTCACCTACTTTACCTGGGGGTTGATGCTGTAAACTGACAAGAATCATTTAGTATGCTGCTTTTCTTACTTCAAAGAAAGTGAGTAACTTTCTACTTCTCAGAAAAATCAACATACTCTCCAGAGTCACACAGAAAGACCTCCTTGACATCAAAGGGGACTCATAAGAAACTGTGTTGGTTACGGAAATGAAAAGTATCAAAACCCTTCAGACAGAGTAAACATGAATGGGGTAGAAGTGTTTTCACTGTGCCAAAACAAACTCCAAATGTTTAAATCATGGTTTTGAAAAGTGTACACTAAACAAATAAATCAATTACATTTATTTTGCATTGTAGTTGTGTAATAAGACTAGTTCCTGACTGATATAGAAGATAACACCTGTCTTCCTTGTGCAGCTTTATTTGTTACCCTCTCCTTGCCCACATCTTCCTCTCCAACGTGGCATCCTGGTGCTGCTCTTCTCTGCACTGACTTTCCCTCCAATTTCTTCTCCTGTAGATTTTGCCACCTGAAAGGGTATCAGTTCCTAAATGGCTAATCAGGGCAAGATAGAACTCCAAGAATATATCTAATTTATAAGTTCATCCCCTTGCATGCATAAGGAATTGGTTCCAGAGCCACCTTGTATATGAAACCACAGTTCTTCAGGTCCTTAATATGAAGTATTAGGTGTAATATTTGCATATAAGCTATGCACATCCTCCTATATACCTTAAATTATCTCTTGATAATAAAATCCAAATGCTGTGCTATAAAAGTAGTTGTCATACTGTATTACTGGGGGCACATGACCAAAAATAGTGCACGTATGTTCCATGCAGACACAATTTTTAAAAATATTTTTGATCAACAATTTGTTGAATCTACAGATGTGAAACCCACAGAGAAGGCAGAATACAGTTTGAGTTTTACCTCTTTGAGGCTAGGCTGCTTGTGTATGTCAGGAATGACAACTTGCTGATCTAAGAAACTTTTGCTTTTTAAAATAAAAAATGCACTTGAACTTCTTTAAATAAACACAGTGATAGTTTTTTGTCTTGTACTGCAAAATATTTGCGTTTGTGCATTGTGTATTCCTTTCACATGAAGAGTTTTGCAGATAACAATTTGCCTTCCCTGCTAGACAAGAGAGAACAAGTACAGATATATTTCTTAAAAGAATGAGATGAAATGAATAGTTATTTGTAGAAGAAACCCTCCCAGGAAACGAAATGACTATCTTTAGCTTAATGTGAAAAATACTTCTTTCTGACACCTTTGAGGACAGAACTAGAGCAATAAGTGAAAGGCATGCATGGAGGTAAAGAATCAAGGATTAATATAACGACAAGTATTTTGTTAAAATAAGCTGAAGGTTAGGAACTTTTCTAAACTTAAACATGAAGTAAGTAAAGAAAAATTGTTGCACAGAACCAGAAAGCAGAGCCGAAAAGAAGAAACAGCAAAGAGGGAAGAATAAGAATAGCAGTTAGCACTTACTGGACAAGTTACTTTTTGTCTTGAACAAGTGCTGAAGAGTTCTCCTTATAATAACAATAGAAACCACACATATCCTAACTCATAGTAGATATTATTATTATCATCTTCCTTGACATTTTACAAGAGAAAATATAGGTAGATAAGTTAAGAATAATTAAGAAACATTGTTAGCATTACTCAGCAGTAACTGGAGCTGGGATTTTGAAGTGAATCTATTAAGCTGGAGTCTGTAATTTGCATGGTTTTCTTTCCTCACTTTCCCATACCCACAGTCAACTGAGGTTCAAAAATACAAATTTTAAGTTGTGTAACATTCTAAATAGTATAAAATCTCATGCCTTCCTACATCAACCCATCCATAAAGAAAATCATTTGTTTGTCTAGTATCCACACTGCATAAACCACCTGCCTGCTAGTTGCTCACCAGCAGTCTTTATCACATTGACTGTCATGGCAAAAAAGTACTGTGTTCAAGTTACACTTAGTAGCCCAATGCTATGTTAAAATGCCTATGTCATTCACCTCACTTCATCTAATCATGTAGGCATTCTGTTAGCTCATAGCAGCACAAGAAGGATGAGCACAGTCCAATTGTATATCTTTTAGGTGACAACACTCACATAGCTTTTATTACTGTCTGTTATAATTGTTCTGTTATTATGAGTTACTGTTAAACATCTTCTTGCCTAATTTATAAATTACACTTTATCAAAGGCATGTGTATGACAAGAACATAGTATGTGAAGGGTTAAGTGCTATCTGAGGTTTCAAGCATCTCTTGAAGATCTTGGAATATAACCCCACAGATAGGGAACATTGCCATTAAGGGAAAAGGAAATGAATGGACAGTTAGAGAGGATGATAAATGAAAATATAGGTAGGGCAAGATAGTGTTTGGTGCATAAGGAAAATATAGGCAACAAGATAAATTATCAATTTTACTAAATAAACAGGCTCATGCTATCTCATAGACCTGGTATAAGAGGTTAAGTGTCTCTATTATTTCTTCTTCAAAGTAAACAGATCAGTTTGAAGGAAATAAGACTACTTGCTCCTTAGATCTACAAAGTAGCAAAGAAGCATACTGATTTGAGTATAGAGGCAAATAAGTGAAACAATAAGGGGATGTGTTATTATGTCTTTGCCATCCTGATAAAAGATTTTAATGCTTCACAGAATTGAGGCACTGTAGAAAAGATGATGAGGTACATAGCTAGATGCCAGCTGCTGATCTTGACCTTTCTCCTAAAAAGAAATGGATCCCACAAATTCTTGACTTGCTGAATTTAATTGCTCCTGAGGCAGATAAAATACTAAGGCTTCTGTCTACTTTGGCCTTAATTATGGCCAGGAAAAAAAAATTTGCTGAGAATATAGAAGTGGAAGAGTCTATGGAAGAAAGTGAGATTGTGCTGATGCAATTTGTAATGACAAAGGAAAACTAACAATGAGTATAGTGATGTTTGTTGGGCTATAGGAATCACAATTTCAGAAGTGACTTCTTGCATGCTAAAGTTACCTTTACCATTAACTTGATAAGGCTACAACAGTTGATGCTTTAAATCTGTTTACCATCTCCTGATTTCTATTACTGTCACACATTTAATAGACTATACATTTTAAACACCATGAAATATTTTAATATAAGTTTTATCATTGATTTCATTTACACTTTCCATGTTTTCTCTTCACAATGATATTTCTGTCTTCAACTAGGCTCATTTTCCCTCTGTTTAAAGAACTCTTTGCACTGTTTGTGTTTGTGAAGTTTATTGATGACAAAATAATTCAGAAGTAGTTACTGTAAAGATGTTGTCTTTGGGCATAGAATCTAGGTGGACAGTTATTTTCTTTTAGCACTTTAACTATATCATTTAAGCAAGTCATATTCATTTTAAAAACTGTTAGCACTCCATATCCATGAGTACAGCATCCACAAACTCAGCCAAATGGGCACAAAAAATGTTCCTCCAAAATTGTGGTTATACTGAACATGTACAAAAGTTTTCTTGTCATTATTTCCTAAACCACACAACAATCCACATTGCATTTGCATTGTAGTAGGATGTGTAATAATCCATAGATAATTCAAGTAAGGCATTTGGAGAATCTAAATCATTTTATACTCAAATCAGTATGCTTCTTTGCTACTTTGTAGATCTAAGGAGCAAGTAGTCTTATTTCCTTCAAACTGATCTGTTTACTTTGAAGAAGAAATAATAGAGACACTTAACCTCTTATACCAGGTCTATGAGATAGCATGAGCCTGTTTATGTATTAAAATTGATAATTTTATTATCCACAGATTTCAGTTTCTGTCTTTAGTGGATACTGGGAGGTGACAGTGTCTGGTTCCTCATCACTTATGGAAGGAAGTAAATTGTCAGTATTATTGTGGCTCCTTTGAAGGCTGTCTTCTTTGTAGATCATTTTTGAGACATGGTTCTGATTTTTTGCTCATCTCGGTATTTTGTGCCTGAGTATAATTTGTTTGGGCTAATGACTGATTGATTGTATTGTTGCTATTTGGAGTTCTCTGAGATTCTTGAGTCTATGATCTGAGACTTTTTAGTCAACTTTGGCAATTTTTTTAACTTTATTTCAAAATTGGTTCTATATCAGTCTTTAACTTTTCTTCTTCTGTGAGCATAATTATAAACATATCATCATTTTAAGTATAGCCCACATGATGCTTATACTTTTGTCCAATTTTCCTATACATATTTCCTTTATGTGTGTACTTCATTGGGCATTTTCTATTAACTTATTACAGTTTACTAATCTAGTCCCTTATTCTATTGTTTAGTAGTTTACTAAATTCTAAATAATATTTTCTTAGTTTTAGTAGGTGAATCTTATTCTATTTAATAGAATTAATTCTTTTAGAATCTTTATCATTTGTTTCATCCATCTTTCCCTCTGCTTTTTGAACATACTAATCATAATTATATTAAAATCTTTGCCCACTTATTGTTGTGAATCATCTTTAGGTCTGTTTCTATTGTGTACTTTTTTTCTTTTCTTGGTATTAGCAAAAGGTCTTATCCCACCTGGTATCCAGGTTTGTTATTGTATTCCAGATATTGAGTACAAAAGAAGTATGGAGCTTATGGATGATTTTTTATTCCCCAGGTAGGGTTCCATTTTTCCTATAATAAGCAGATGGAGGTTTAATTAACACAGTCCAGCCCAAGACTGAAATGGCTCAGCCCAAGGATAAAATTTAGCATAATCCAGTCTTTCTGTAGGTCTCCATTGTTCCTAGGATGTTGTCCTTCAAGACTCCCCTTGATATTTTGGTGGTCCATGACTCCTTGGCCCTGAAATTATACACATGATTTAGTTCAGACATCTTTCCACATAAGCCATTGATTTATGAGGCTACAGCTTTCACCCTTTTCCAGAAGCTTTGGAACTCAGTCTCCTGTAAAGCTGTAAAATTAAACAAGTATCTTGAAAAGGCAATCAATAATGTGCTTGAGGACCTATCAATTCTCAAATATTGCCATAATAATCCTGTGCAAATGTTAAAAGTGTTATTGGTTTCTTTTTCTCTGAGAAAAGGCCTTTGTCTGGGTTTAGCACCAGTATTCAGCCTTTAATACTTGCTCAGAAGTATTCACAGTAAAAACAAAATTTGCTGATCTTTAGATCAAAACTGAATGGTCTACCCTCTTAGAAATGTAAGTTCTTCTAGATCTTATTTTTTTCATAGCTTTTTGATGTACTTAAGAATATGAGTTTTCTTTTTCAATTTATCTGGGTTTTCTAGTTAGTGTTAACAAAATGTTCACTTGCCACAAGTCATTATGTCCTACCCAGAAGCAGAAGTCTATACACATAAGAAAGGACAAAAAAAATTAGGGGAAAACTTTTGTAAATATGCTCAAGTTTCATGCTAAATACATATGTATACACATATAATACAAGTTATCATTCTTTGATTTTACTTCCCCTGAAAACTACCATCTTGGATTGTACTTTTTATAGGTAAATACCCTAAAGAGAGGATATACTCATTATATTTTCTTTCTTTCCTCCATTCTCACAGCAACCAGCTTTCACTACTAAATCCAATAAACACCTTTGCCTTTGACTTCTTTAATACTATTAATATGGTTGTGCTCTGAATTCCTTGCTGTTCTGAGTTTTTTTATTTGTTAGCTTCTTTCCCTCACTATACTTCAAGTATCTATGTCTCTGTGTTTGGCATTTATCTTTACTACCTAGCAAACAGCATTTCACCCATGATATTTAATATGGATCTATTTAGTCATTTGTACAGGGAAAAAGTGAAAAGAAGGATATAAAGACAGCAGTGAGTACAAATGAGTGTCATAACTTTATGATAAGCTTAGAAATAGGCAGAGTGAAATCTGAAATAAACTACCCCTTTTTCAAAGGAAGAAAAGGAATGAAAAGAATACCATCAGTGCCAACAAAGATTAGTATAATAAGAAATTCTGAATGAGGAGAACTTCCAAGCTAAACAAATTGAACTTTCTTTTCTTTTTATTGAGTTTATTGGCACATTTTAGGTATACGGTACAGTTACATTCATTATTGGGATCTTGTACCTTTGCATGACAGGTCTTGGTTCTCATTTTTTCCCCTTGTCCCTGCTCTCCCTTCCCTCCCTCCTCCCCTCCCAATTTACCAACATTTTATTTCCATTTTTTCATCTTCTCATATTTTTGCCTTTTCCCTTACTCCCTTTCCTCTACCATTCCCACATTCCCTACACCTTTAGCCCCTTTCTTCCTATTTTACCTTGTTAATAATCTCATTAGGATCTTGTGTACTATTATAGTTTTTCACACCAGAGAAACTATTCGGTATTTACATGTGTGACTTATTTATTTCACTTAGGAGTATATCATCAAAATGTATCCATTTTCCTATGAATGAACCTTATTTCTCATTCTTTATGGCTAAGTAGTATTCCATTTTATAGAAAAACCACATCTTCTTTATCCAGTTTCCAACTGATGGGAAAATGGGCTGTTTCCAAGTTTTAGCTATTACAAACTGTGCCATTATAAACATAGGTGTGCCTATATCATTGTGATATGATTCTTTTAATTCTTTTGGAAAGATACCCAGCAGAGGTATGGCTGGGTCAAATGGAACCTCTAGTCCCAGCTCTTTGAGGTATCTCCATATTGATTTCCATAGTGGTAGCACCAGTCTGCACTCCCACCAGCAATGGAGAAGAGTTCCTTTCTCCCAACAACCCTACCTACATTTGTTATTGTGTGATTTCTTGATAGCAGCCATTCTTTGTGGGGTGAGATGAAATCTCAGTGTTGTTTTCATCTGCATCTCTCAAATGACCAGTAATGTGGAACATTTTTTTGTATATTTACTTGCTGCTTTTGCTTCTTTGTCTGAGAAATGTCTGTCCATTTCAGAAGTGCAGTTTTTAATTGGGTCTTTATATTTGGGAGGACTTATTGTTTTGAGTTCTTTAGATATTCTAGACAATAGTCCTTTTTCTTAGGAGCAGCTGGTAAAAATTTTTTCCCACATTGTAGGTTGTCTCTTAGTTCTGTTGATGGTTTCCATTTCAGGGCAGAAGCATTTTATTAAGATGAGATCCTGGTTGTTCATTCTTTCTGCTATTTCCCATGCTATGGAGGATTTGTTCATAAAGTCTTTTCCTATGCCAATGTCTTCAAGAGTTCTGCCTAACTTATCTTCCAGAAAGTTTAGTGTTTCTGTTTTAATATTTAGAGCTTTAATCCTCTTGGATTTTAATATAGCGCATGGTGAAGATAAGGGTCTAGTTTTAATCTTTGGCAGGTTGAAATCCAGTTTTTCCAACACCATTTATTAAAGAGGCTATCTTTCCTTCATTGGGGATGGTCAGCTCCTTTGTCAAAGATGAGGTAGCTGAGTGCATCTGGAGTTGTTTTTGTGTCTTCCAGTCTGCTCCACTGATCCTCAGGTCTCTTTCTTTGCCAGTACCATGCTGTTTTTATCACAGTGGCTTTGTAGTATAGTTTCAAATTGGGAATTGTTACACCCGCTGCCATGTGTCTGTTGTCTAGGACAGCTTTTGCTATTTTAAGTCTCTTATGGTTCCAAATGAATTTTTGCATTTTTTTTTTTTTAGTTCTATGAAATATAGTGTTGAAATTTCAATTGGCATTGCATTGAATCTGTGTAGCAGTTTTGGTAGTATGGCCATTTTCAATATGTTGATTCTTCCTACCCAGGAGCAGGGGATATCTTTTCATTTTCTTATGTCCTCTTTGATCTCCTTTTTCAGAGTGCTGTAGTTTTCAGTGTAGAGGTGTTTTGCTTCTTTTGATAGGTGGATTCCTAGATACTTCATTTTTGTGGATGCTATTGTGAATGGAATTGTTTCCCTAATTTCTCTCTTGGTGAGTCTGTTATTTGTTTACCAAATTTGTATTTTATTTCAAACTTGTTCAGTAATTTTCAGTCATTCAAAGGTAGAACAATTACCCAACTGAACTGGAAATTCCACATAGGAATTTAAAAGGATCTGCGTTTTGTGCATCAATAAAAAACATTGCATGGAGCTTGCAAATATGTATGTGGTAAAGAAAATGCTCAATCTTATTTCAGAATACTCCAAGACTTTTCTTTTGTTTTTTTAAAAAACCCTCTCCTTATAGATTCATTCATAGGAAAATGGATACATATTGAAGATATACTCCTAAGTGAAATAAATAAAGCACACATGTGTAAATAATGAAATAAAGTGGTTGTAGATGGGGAGGGGAGGAGGGGGTGAAGGGAGGGCAGGGACAAGGGGAAAAAATGAGAACCAAGACTTTTCATGTAGAGGTACAAGATCCCAACAATGAATGTAAATGTACTGTATCCCTAAAATGTACCAATAAACTCAATTAAAGCTGGAAAAAAAATTTTTTTAAACCCTCTCCTTTTATGGACATTTATTTATCAAAGCATAGATCTTTGTTTAATGATATTCCCAATGTAGTGGAAAAGGAAAAAAAGTCCAGTAGACTGAAAATATTCACTGCTCAGTCTTGAGAAATGTCACCTTACAGCAATGTCAGCTGTCCCCAGAGCACACATCAACCAGGAGAGGTGTTACCTCCCAGAGTTATGCTTTGTAAAAGTCAATTTAACATTAACACATACCCTGGATAACCACCCAGAAAGGCAATATTTACATCCATAACTGTTAGTGTTTGTAGTTAATATACGTTAATCTTTACCATTAATAATTATAAAGGATAGCTTTTAATGAGAATCTTCTGTATACCAACACCTTGCTAAATATTTTACATATTCTTTTCACTTAAATCTCAACAGTATCATGAGGTAGAATCATTGTAACCATTTTATAGAAGAAGCTACACTGTACATTCTACAGTGAAAGAGTAAGGTCTAGAAAACAGACTACTGGTGTTTCATAGCTGGCTGTACTGTGCATCAGCTGTTATGCTGTGGGCAAATTTGTTAACCTCTCTGCCCAGTTCCTCATAGGAAAAGCTGGGATAGTGTTACACCTACATCAGTGTAAAGTACCTTACACAGCATAAGTGTTCATTATGTGTGTGCTCTTGTGCAGGTTACTCCATTATAATTCATCTGAGGTCACCCAATTCTTGGATGGCAGAGCCATGCTTTACATTTAGATCCCAAAGTTCATATCATAACCAACTCATCTCAGTGTTATCCCAAATTAGATTGTAGTCCTTCTAGAACATTTACCCATCAAGTAGTATGCATTTTATTTGGTTTCACAAAATTCACTAACAGAGTATGGATTTTTTTCTCATTATTTATTGCTTCTTTAGATTTTATGGCAAAAAAATGATATGCTTAACAATGAGGAGCTTCCAACACCCAGAAAAAAAGCTGTTGGAAGCTGATTGTTGAGTGTGTGTGGACTGTCATCACATCATAATTCCACAAGGCCTCAGATTCAATAGAGAAAGATATGTTCAGAGAGCATGTCCTGCTCATAAGCCATTTTTCCCCTCACAGGAAAGCAAAAGAACAACAAACTACAAAATTGAGAAACATAGCCTTCCTTCTTCTGCTTTCATACCTACTTATATTGTGATTTCTAATTTTAATGTTCAGAGTTACTACCATTTGTAAGTTAATGATGAATTTTCTTTTAGGTAGAGAACAGAGGTTTTTTTTTCTCTTCCTTTGCATCCCATAAAAAAACAAAACTGCACCCAAAATGGACTGTGTAACTTCTAGGGAATCTCCTGGGGCTATATTTAAATCTTACCTGTCCCAGACCATCTTCACAATAAAGTCACAGTGGCACCAAGAGAACTGAATTTCATAACTCTGTGTTGTTAATAACATTGTCTGAATTTGTAAATCATATTATGGAGAAATTCTGGATCCTGAATTTTTTTGTGTGACCAAGTCTGTGTTTATAAGCTTTACTTACAGGACTCTGGGGAGCTGATGCTGTAATGAAGACAAGACAAACAAAGTGCATGGCTGGGCTGCCTCAGTTCCAAGAAGGAAGCCATGTGAATACACTTCTGCTTAACCTCTTCACACATCAGTCATACCCTACACTGGCTCCTTCTTGTCTATAAAATCATATATAAATGCCTCAATCTTATATGGAAGATTCTAGGCAATCTAACCCCAGGCATACTTCCTACTATTTCATCCTATGAACTATGCTGGAGGCTGCTGGATGAGTCTATTCCCAAATTTCACTTTAAGTCAGTTGTCATACATGTACTGAGTATAGTGTTAGGTAATAAAGCCATAACAGACTGGCCCTTGTAATCAAAAAGGAAAGACTAACATCAGTTACCTATGTGGGTTTTCCATGAAGAAGGATCAAGCACCTAGGAGTGTGGCATGAGGAAGAAGCTAGATGAGTGTCAGGCAGAGCATCCATGAAAAAACAGCTTTTAAGCTCAAATCTGTTAGTCATAATAGAAAATGAGTTAAGCTAAAGGACAACAATGAGTAAGGAGCATGACAGGCAACGAGAACTCCAAATGTGAAGTCTGTGAGGCATGACCATGCCTAAGGATCCCCAAAGGGTTTTGTTTTTTGGTGGTTTTTTCTTTGTTTGTTTCTTTGTTTTTGGTACCAGGGATTGAACGAGGGTCCTTGCACTTGCAAGGCAGGCCACCGAACCACTGAGCTAAATCCCTGGCCCTCCCAAAAGAGTTTTTACAGCAATAGCAGACAGTTTTGAAAGGTGAATATATCATGTAGTCAAAGCTTCAGTGGTCCTGTTATAAACCTTCAGATTCATACTAAGAACAAAGAGAAGTTATAAAAGTTTTATTGATAGAAAATAGAAGTCAGAAATCAAGACATTATTAGCTCTGATAGGGAAAAGATAAACTTCAGAAGCATTTTTATTTAATAAAATCCCATTTTCTCTTTTTGTTTCCTATGCTTTGGGGGTCATATACAAAAATTCACTGTACCAATCTCTTAAAGTGTTTTCATATTTTTTATAATATTTCATAGTTTCAGGACATACATTTAGGTTTTTGATTCAATTTTGAGGTTAAGGATGGGGTAAAGTTTCAATTATAGACACCCAGTTTTCCAATTTTCATAGCACCATATATTGCAGGGCTCCAATGTATGTTTTTGGCATAGTTGTAGAGAAAGAGTTGTCTATAGAGAAGTCATGGGCTTATTCCTGGTATCTCTATTCTGTTCTATGTCATTTGCAGTAAAATAGATGGAACAAAAGAACATTATATTAAATGAAGTTATACACAGAAAAACAAGTACCACACATTCTCTGTCGTATATGGAAATTAAAAAGGAGTAAACTTGAATATAAAATAATGATTACTAGAGCTTGAGAGAGGTACCAGGGGAGGATAGATACAGCAAGACTGGATTTGATCAGTGTACACTGCATGCATGTATTTAAATATCACACTGAAACTCACTAATATGTAATTAATAAATGGTAATATAAATTAAATTAAAAGTAACCATCACCTTGAGCTTAGAGTCTATATTTAAGAGAGGCATAAAGGATGTGAAAATGCATTTAGGAGACTTTTACCATAGCTCAGCTTGGATAGGTTAATATTTCCTCCATTCCTGAAAAATAAAGTTATTACAAATGGATATAAAGGCCTGCATTTTGATTTTTTAAAATTTAATTATACTAGTGCTGTAGTTTTAATGTAGAATATTTCTCAAAAGGCTCATGTGATCAGAGGTGGGGATTTTGGAACATGATTGGATCATAATTTATCAGTGGATTAATCCACTAATGATTTCAATAGATGAAAGTGTTGTTAGGATTAAAAGTCGAGTCACTGGGAAAATTACCTAGAAGTGGGTATTTTTGTCCATGGCTCCTCCATTCTCTTTCTGCTTCCGGACCACCAAGGGGTGAGCATCTTTCCTCTGCCTGAACTTCTACCATGTTGGTCTGCATTTGAGCCTGCAAACCCTGGACTGAAACTTTTGACATTGTGAGCCAAGATAAACTCTTCCTCCTTTAAGTTGTGTTTGTCAAGTACTTTGTGTCAACAACAAGAAAATGACTAAGACAACAATTCAATACAATTTGAATAATATGATACAGCTATAACACCTTTGTGAGAAAACAAGAAGTTCTTGACAGCAATAATTCATTATGAGGCAATAATATAAGGCTCACACGAAATAATTTAAAAGGATAAAAAGTTGACTTTTTAAGTCATAAGAAGTATGTTATTTAGAGCATAGGATGTATTTGTTGAACTATAATTCACTATAGATTTTTCTTATTTCTCTACCCTTTTCAAAAAGACATAACTGACTTTGTTCTTAATTATCACTTTTTTATGGCGTATATCTTGATGTTCCCCCCAAAGCTTCACATGTTTATAGGTAGAGCTTTTTGGAGTTGGCAAGATCGAGGGTATGTGACACTAGGATTAAGGTTTTATGGTACTAAATGAGTCTGTTGATTGGATTAGCATAGTTCCAGGTGTGAGTAATGGGAAGCCCCACCTGGGTTACATTGAAAGCGCCACCTGGGTTGCTTGTAACCTGGATGGGATAAAAGGGAATGAGAAACTTGCTTCTTGATGCTACTACTTGCTGCCTTCCTACCTGCCACACCATGAACTGTTTCTCCTCTGTGAATACCTTCCGCCATGCCACCTTGCCTCAGACCCAGCTGACTAGGGACTAAAACCCCTACTAACTGAGCTGAAATAAACCTTTCTCCTTTAACTTTGAATGTCTGGTGTTTTGTCTCAGTAACAAGAGAAAAATAACTAAGATACTTACAAAGTATATTTATCTAGCAAAGTCTTGGAAGATAGAAATATTGTGTTTCTGAGACATATGTCAGGCAGAAATATCTAGCAAAGTCTTGGAAGATAGAAATATTGTGTCTCTGAGACATATGTCAGGCAGAAATAACTGTGGGTTATAAAACATCAGGTTCTTCAAACTTATGGTTTCTCTCCTATGACACAAATCATTGTTGTGTGCTATTATTACTTGGCTCTTCACATTGCCTCATGTAAACCCAGGCTCAGGGAACTAGCATCATGCTTGATGCTCTGGCTACTGTTATGACATTGAGTAATAAACTGCCTTTGACTTCTGAACTGTAGGATTATCTTCTGCTAGTATCCAAGAAACTGTGACCAGCTAACTGGTGTTCTTCTAAGTAGGGTCAAGTATTAGACATTTCACAGTCCTGGACTGTTTTACTTCTGAGAGCCTATTTTCTCCAGCCACACTCAGGCTACATGCAACACTGAGTAGAACCACTGAGTTTCTCCAGGACTCAGACAACTAGGATAGAATCTATCAGATCCTACTACCAATGGGGAGAAACATTCAATAAAGGAAACCATTGTCCAACATAAAGGCCTTCCCTAGAAGATAGTTCCTTGTTAGCAGAGGGATTCTTTCTGTTGATATATAACTAGAGAGTAAAGATGAGTTGGAACTGGATTAGATCTTTCAAGTCTTTTCATGGTGATTCTGTGAACCCTCCCATCATGTGACTCTTAAGCCTTATGTAATAAAAGTGAATATCCATTGATCAGGCAACATCCCTTAGGAAGTATATTGTAGTAGATGAAGGAGCATTTCTGTTTGCTATCACACTATCAGATTCCAAACTCAGATCAACTATTTACTAAATGACCTTGCATTTAACTTCTGTAGTCCTTTGGCTGTCATATGAAAAATAGATTACTTACTTCACAGTTAGGGTGTAAGTACTGGATGAAGCAATGAGCATAATCATCCCCTCCATCAACAAAAGCAGAAGTTCAGTAACATTTGAAAAACAATGTACCCAGAGTTGGTGGGGACTTAATACATAAAAGCCTCAATGAATGGGAGAGTGTTAAATGGATAATGCAGTAAAACAATGTGGCTGACCTAAAAGCTAAGTTGTTAAGATCCTAAGATAAGATCTCTCTCCCTCTCTCTCTCTCTCTCTCTCTCTCCCTCTCTCTCCTCCCTCCCTCCCATTATTTATAAATATTCTTCTATGACTTCAATCATAAGGATGAATTCACTCTTCGCATGCACCCTTAATTCATTGATACTAGCTCTTCCAGAAGTAAGAGTATGGATTTTCTATCCCACTGGTACATCCTGTGACCATTTTTCAGCTTTATAACACTTATAATTTGTAGCAGTAAATTGGCTGCTATGGCTTGCCAGTCTAAAGGATTTATAGCTCATTGTGAAGCTATTTGATTTTCTCCAAAAATTTTAAATTTACACTTAGAAAATGGAACATAAAGCAGAACTTTAATATTGATAATATGCATTTTTCTCCCTCATCTCCAATTTATTTCTCTGATGGGCTAATTGGGAGAAATAGATTTGTTTCCAATCACTTACTCCCACTTAGAAAAACAGCTTTCTGTCTACCCAAAAAAGTGTTGGAAACCTTACTTACCTGGAACAATTTTAGCTATGTATTATTATTCAGAGACTTCTTGAAAACAACATAAAGTAATAGATTTTGTGCTGGGCCACCCAGAAGCCTTGACATCCTATGAGCCAGTGGATACCTTAGCAACTGCAGCTTTGTAGTCATGGTAACAGCCTTGTGCTCCATAGGCAAAACCAATGAGCTTTAAGCATCACTACATTCTGGCTAAGCTTCTCTGACCTTATCAGAGAGCAACACAGATCTGTCTGTTCTTCCAAGTGCACATGTCCCTCTCAGGGAGGGAAAAATGTGCATAATGTACCTGATTTAAATGTCATACTTAGATTATTCAAGCAAATGTAAATTCTTATTCTAAACTGATGGGTTAAATGATATGCTTCTCTTAACACAGATTATTGATTTCTGTTACCCAGGAGCATTGTTACAAAGGAAGAGTATGGCCTGTGTGTTGTGATAACTGAACATTTCAAGGAGCAAAATACATAGATTTTCCTTCAGTTACACAGATTAGCAACCGCAGGGACCTACACCATAAGTTCCATGTGTTTTGTTCGATGTTTTTCCTCTCATTCAGGATGGTAATAAAGAACACTATTATTTTTCAAATTAATATGTTACTTCAAAGTTGCAGTAGTGCAAAACACATTTGTAATTCATTCTGTAACTGCTTTGCAATTCTTTAGGAAAGGCTTATGATATCTACTGAATATATCCTTCCTAAGCCTGAGCCAGTAAAGCTGCTCATTCATCTTTCTGAAGCTTAAAAGCATGAAATAGAGAGTCAAAGCTAAGTAACACATTCATAAAAATTACATGAGTAATTTCCTTTCATTTAAGTCTGCTACCTGTTGATGGATACATTACATATGCTTATCTAATCCCATATGTAAACACGTTACACCAAAACAAATGGCTTTCCCAACAGTACATTTTAAGCTCTTGTTTATTTTTGCATACTTAATAGCACAGTTTATGTAAAAAAAACAGCTCAAAATATTGAGCTTTGAATTGTATTTATATTGCATTTAGCCCCTTTTCAGGGTCCATTTTTAAATGTCTCTATTGGTATTTTCATTCCAGATGAATATAAGATATGAACTCCTATAAGGAAAATTACTCTCTATAAATCAGTCTTAGTTATATGCATTTTTTTCATTGAATTTATTGATACTTTTCTAGGATACCGTACAGTCACATTCATCATTGGGATCTTGTACCTTTACATGACAGAGCTTGGTTCTCATTTTTCTCCATAACCCTGCTCTCCCTTCACCCCCTCTACCCATCCCTATTTACAAAGACTTTGCTTCCAGTTATTCCTATTTTTGTTGTTTTTTCTATTCTGTTCTTTCTTTCACCTATCTTTTCCAATTCCCCTACAGATTTAGACATTTTCATCCTATTTCATATTATCAACTATACAATTTGGATCTTATAAATATAAACTTTTAGTTTGTCACACCAGAGAAACTATATGGTATTTACAGATGGGTGCCCTGTTTATTTCACATAAGAATATGGCCTAGTTATGTGTTAGCACTAAATAACTCTAGTTTCTCATTCTTGATGGCTGTGTGGTACTACATTTTATATAAAAAACAACATTTTTTCTTTTTATTGAGTTTATTGGTACATTGTAGGCATACAGTACAGTTACATTCATTACTGGGATCTTGTACCTTTACATGACAGGTCTTGGTTCTCATTTTTTCCCCTTGGCCCTGCCCTCTCATCACTCCCTCCTCCCCTCCCCATTTACAAACACTGTATTTCATTTTCTCATTTTTTTATTATTTTCATTTCCCTTATTCCCCTTCCCGTATCCTTCTCACTTTCCCTACACCTGCAGAACTTTTCATCCTGCTTCACATTGTTAATTATCTCATTAGGATCTTGCGTACTATTATAGTTTTTCACATCAGAGAAACCATTTGGTATTTATGCATGTGTGACTTATTTATTTCACTTAGGAGTATATCATCAATATGTCTCCATTTTTGTGTGAATGAATCTAATTTCTCATTCTTTATGGCTGAGTAATATTCCATTTTATAGAAAAACCACATCTTCTTTATCCAGTTTCCAATTGATGGGGAAATGGGCTGTTTCCAAGTTTTAGCTATTACAAACTGTGCCATTATAAACATAGGTGTGCCTATATCATTGTGATATGATTCTTTTAATTCTTTGGAAAGATACCCAGCAGAGGTATGGCTGGGTCAAATGGAACCTCTAGTCCCAGCTCTTTGAGGTATCTCCATATTGATTTCCATAGTGGTAGCACCAGTCTGCACTACCACCAGCAATGGAGAAGAGTTCCTTTCTCCCCACAATGCCACCAACATTTGTTATTGTGTGATTTCTTGATAGCAGCCATTCTTTGTGAGGTGAGGTGGAATCTCAGTGTTGTTTTCATCTGCATCTCTCGAATGACCAGTGATGTGGAACATTTTTCATATATTTACTTGCTGCTTTTACTTCTTTGTCTGAGAAATGTCTGTCCATTTCAGACGTGCATTTTTGAATCAGGTCTTTATATTTGGGGGGACTTATTGTTTTGAGTTCTTTATATATTCTAGATAATAGTCCTTTCTCTTAGGAGCAGCTGGTAAAAATTTTTACCCACATTGTAGGTTGTCTCTTAGTTCTGTTGATGGTTTCTTTTGAAGTGCAGAAGCTTTTTAATAAGATGAGATCCCATTTGTTGATTCTTTCTGCTAGTTCCCTTGCTATGGAGGATTTGTTCATAAACTCTTTTCCTATGCTAATGTCTTGAAGAGTACTGCCTAACTAATCTTCCAGAAAGTTTAGTGTTTCTGTTTTAATATTTAGAGCTTTAATCCACTTAGATTTTAATTTAGTGCATGGTGAGAAATAAGGGTCTAGTTTTAATCTTTGGCAGGTTGAAACTCATTTTTTCCATCACCATTTATTAAAGAGGCTATCTTTCCTTCAGTGGGGATGGTCAACTCCTTTGTCAAAGATGAGATAGCTGAGTACATCTGGAGTTGTTTTTGTGTCTTCCAATCTGTTCCACTGATCCTCAGGTCTGTTTCTTTGACAGTACCATGCTATTTTATCACAGTGGCTTTGTAGTATAGTTTCAAATTGGGAATTGTTATACCCACTGCCAAGTGTCTCTTGCCTAGTATGGCTTTTGCTATTCTAGGTCTCTTATGGTTCCAAATGAATTTTTGGGTTCTTTTTTCTAGTTCTGTGAAATATCATGTTGGAATTTCAATTGGCATTGCATTGAATCTGTGTAGCAGTTTTGGTAGTATGGCCATTTTCACTATGTTGATTCTTCCTACACAGAAGGAGGGGATATCTTTCCATTTTCTTATATCCTCTTTGATCTCTTTTTTTTTTTTCAGAGTGCTGTAATTTTCAGTGTAGAGTTCTTTTGCTTCTTTTGTTAGATTAATTCCTTGATAGTTATTTTTTTTTTTTTTTTTTGGATACTATTGTGAAAGGAATTGTTTCCCTTATTTCTCTCTCAGTGAGTCTGCTATTTGTGTACAAGAAGGCTATTTGGGGGGGTGGGTGTTGACTTTATATCCTGCTACTCTGCTAAAAGTGTTAATTAAGTCTAGATGTCTTTTGGTGGAGTTTTTTGGGTCTTTAATGTAGAGTATTGTATCCTCAGCAAATAATGGCAGTTTAACTTCTTCCATTCCTATCTTTATTGCTTTAATTTCTTTCTCTCATCTAATTGCCATAGCTAATGTTTCCAGAACTATATCAAAGAGGAGTGGTGAATGTGGGCATCCTTGTCTTGTTCCTGATTTTAACTTTAAAGTTTTCAGTTTTGGGGCATTTAATATGATGTTGGCTGTTGGTTTTACATAGATAGCCTTTATTAAATTGAGATATAGATCATCTATTCCAATTTTTGCAGGGTTTTTATCATGAATGGGCATTGAATTTTGTCAAGTGCTTTTCCTGCATCTATCAAGAGGATCATGTGGTTTTTGACCTTGACTTTATTAATATAGTGTATTACATTTATCTATTTAAGTATGTTGAACCATCCTTGCATCCCTGCAATAAATTTGATTTGGTCAGGATGTATGATCTTCCTGATGATCCTGTGTATTCTGTTTGCTAGCATCTTATGAAGGATTTTTTGCATCTATATTCATTGAGGAGATTGGCCTGTAGTTCTCTTTTTTAGTTTTGTCTTTCCCTGGTGCAGGAATTAAAGTGATAGTTGCTTCCAGGAATGAGTTTGGAAGTATTGCTTCCTTTTCAATTTCAATGGCAGTAGTTCTTCTCTAAATGTCTTGTAAAATTATAGTGAATTTATCAGTACCTGGGCTTTTCTCTGTTGGTAAATTTTTAATTACATTTTAAATTTCACTGATTGTAATTGGGGTGTTTAACATTATTTTATCCTCTTTGTTCAACTTTGGTAATTCCTAAATGTCTAGAAATCTGTTCATTTCTTCTGTATTTTCCATTTTATTAGAGTACAGGTTGTCAAAATACATATTAATGATCCACTGGATTTCTGTTGGATCTATTGTGACTTTGCCTTTTTTTATTCCTGATTGCATGGATCTGAGCCTTTTCTTTCCTTTTGTTTTAATAAGGTTTTCTAAGGGTTTATCAATTTTATTTATTTTTTTCAAAACACTAACTCTTTGATTCATTTTTTTTTGTATCATTTTCATTGTTTCCACTGTGTTGATTTCTGCTCTAATCTTTATAATTTCCTCTCTTGATCGATCTTTGGGGTTTTCTTCCTCTTGTTTTTCTAGGAGTCTAAGATTCATCATTAGGTCATTTATTTGAGCTTACTCTGTTTTCGTAGTGTGGGCAGTCAGTGTTATGAATTTTCCACGTAGAACTGCTTTCATTGTTTCCCATAGATTCCTGTGTATTGCATTGGCATTTTCGTTTATTTGTAAAAACTGATTTCTTCTTTAATCTCCTCTGTGATCCATTGATTGTTCAGGAGAGTGTTGTTCAATTTCCATGTGTTTGTGAAGTTCCTATGGTTTCTTATGTTATTGATCTCCAGCTTTATTATACTGTGAACCGATAATATTCAGGGAATAACATTGATTCTTTTGCATTTATTCAAACCTGTTCTGTGAGCTAGTATGTGATCTTTCTTGGAGAAAGCACCATGTGGAGCTGAAAAGAATGCATATTTTGATTTTGTGGGGTGGAACACTCTATAGATGTCTAATAAGTCCATGTGTTCAAACGCTTGGTTCAGTTCCAGTATTTTATTGTTGATTTTTTTTTCTAGGTGATCTGTCTATTTGTGAAATGGGGATATTTAGATCCCCCACTACAATTGTATTACTGGTTATTTGATTTTTCACGTTATTTAATATTTGTTTTATATAGTTGGGGCATTTATATTTGGTGCATATATTTTTATGATTGGCATCTCTTCCTCTTAAATTATTCCCTTTACAAGGATGTAGTGGACTTCTTTGTCTCTCTTAATCAGTTTTGGTTTGAAATTTACTTTGTCTGAGAATAAGATTGCTACCCTTGCTTTTTTTCTGGGCTCCTGTCATGTGGAGAATTGTTTTCCACTGCTTCACTTTCAGTCTATGGGCTTCTTTTAGCACTAGGTGTGTTTCTTGTATATAACATATTGTTGGATTTTGCTTCTTAATCCATCTTGCCAGTCTATTTCTCTTGATTGGTGAATTGAGGCCATTGACATTGATGGTTATAACTGATATGTACTAACATCTTATTGTCATGTTATTGCCCTTTTGTTGACTCTTTTTACTTTTGCTCCCCTCTCCTTTTAGTTTCGTGCCTTGCCTATTTGTTTTGGTATTTTGGGCCTCATGGTGTTTTGATCTTCATTGTCTTTTTCTAGGATATTTTTTAGAATTAATTGTAGTGCTGGTTTGCTATTCATGAAGTTCTCAGGTGATCTTTGCCATGGAAGTATCTTATTTCCCCATCCATTTTGAAAGAGAGCTTTGTAGGGTACATCAGTCTAGGTTGAAGGTTGTTTTCTTTTAGGGCTTGAAATATCTCACTGCAAGTTCTCCTTGACCTGAGTGTTTGTGTTGAAAAGTCTGCTGTGATTCTGATGGGCTCTCCTTTGCATGTGATTTGTTTCTTTTCTCTTACTGCTTATAGTATTTTGTTCTTCTGTTGGGCTTCTGGGATTTTGATTATTATATGTCTAGGTGTAGATTTTTTTTTAATCATGGCTAGTTGGAGTCCTATATGCCTCACTTATCTGTGTATAAAATTCTTCCCCTCTATTTGGGAAGTTTTCTGTCAATTCTGTGAACAGTTTTTTAAGTCATTTGTATTTTCTCCTGCTATTTCATGGATTCCTATCAGTCTTATGTTATTCTTCTTTGCATCATCTAGAAATTGTTTGATTGATTTCTCATGATCCCTTGCTGTTTTGAAGAGACATCTCTTTTCAGGGTCACTGACTGCAATACTATCTTCTACATTTGAGATTCTATCTTCTCATTCTTTTATTCTGTTGTGTACAGTTTCAATAGAGCTTTTTGTCTCCTGGATATATGTTTGAATGAGTTTTATGGATTCCATTTCTTTCCTATGTTGGGCATTCATTGTTTCCTTTTCTTTATTATGCTGGGCCTTCATGGCTTCTGTCATGGTCCTGAGCTCATCTATTTTTTTTGTCAATTTCTGTTCTAGAGTCTTGAATCATGACTTCCATTTTGCTCACCATCTCTATGGTTATCTGGGAAATTATTTCTGTTTTGAATTTTTCTAGAGCCTGATTGATCTATTTTGTTACTTCCTGTGCTGTGAGTTCTGAGTGTCCTTGTGGTTCATTATTAGACTTTTCATCCTCTTTTGCCCTACTGTTTGCCATTGGTGAACTGGAAGTCTGTCTTTGTGTCTTGGTTAAATATTTTCTCATTTTTATTTTTGCTGTTGGGTCATCCTTGATTCAATCTCTGGGTTATTAAATCTTCCTGATATCATTTGATTTTAGCTTTTGATTCTCTAATGACTCATAGACATTGTCATTTTCACAGTGTCAGAGAAAATAACATATCAAATCGATCCCTATCCTTTATCCCAATCAATACAATCAACAACACACTAGGGTCAGTCACTACTTGCAAATTGACCACTTGTGGTAGTCTATAATCTATTACCTTTAAACCATATGAATTATATTAAAATTAAGAAGCTGCCCAAAATATGTTTGCAGTGAACAAACTCATCAACATACCATATTTACCATTTAGGATCGGGGCCTAGACAGAGTTAGGATGAGAATAGTAAATAAGTAAAAGAACTGGAGAAGGTTTCAAGTGAAGCCAGAGGGCACAGAATGAACACACAATCTTTAAGAAAATGTTGCTCTCAAAAGGGATAGACAGAGTGCAAGTACAAGGACAAGAATATGTCCCCTTAACAGCAATAGGGGCTTACTTTCCTTTGAAACTACTGACCCTTGAGTGAGGCACAATGATAGAAAAAAAGAACATTAAGAAAAAATAAAAAATGATAAAAGAAGAAATCTGAGTCAGTACAGGAGCAGAAACGTAAAGGGAGATAAGGGACAATATGGTGGATCAAGAGAATGAATTTGTAAAAGAGGACAGAAAAAAGAATTTATAGAGTGGAATGAGGAAAAGAAAGAAAAAGACAAAAAAAATGACTTTGAAGGGCCTCTTTCAGACTATATCTCTGCTGTCATAATTTACATCATGTGCAGCCATGTGCAGAACCATATCCACCTATCTCAGCTAGCTGATGGCAGAACCCCGTGATGCAGACTGACCTCAAGCCACAAGGCCCAAATTGAGCTTCCCAACCTCCTGCAGAGTTGAACTCCCGACAGTTCTACTACAGGTTTCCTCCACCTTTTTTTTTAAAGATGTTCAAATTTGGGAGCTCAAAAATTACCCTTTATAACCAGCTATGCCTCTTTGGAGTGGGTCCAAGGACTAGCACAATCTGGCACAATCAGGAGGTCTGAGAGCGGGGGTTGGTGCTTAACTACTTCACTACCCTCCTGGTGCTGGAGCAGCAATGGCAGTGACCTCAAGGGAGGATGTATCTACCCGAACATGTGGACTGGGCCCAGGCAGGCCAGAGGGAGATGTGATGTCCAAGCCGCTTTCCCGAATCTCACCTTTCAGTGCTGGAGCAGCCCCACATATATCTTCTTTATCTAATCTCCAACTGATGGGCAATTGGGCTCTTTCCAATTTTTAGCTATTACAGACTGTGCTGATATAAACATGGGTGTGCATATATTACTGTGGCATGATTCTTTTAATTCTTTTGGAAAGATACTGAGCAGAGGGGTAGCTGGGTCAAATGGAACCTCTAATCCTAGTTCTTTGATATATCTCCATATTGATTTCGATAGTGGTTGCACCAGTCTGCACTCCCATCAACAAGGGAGGATTCCTTTCTCCCCACAACCCCACCAAAGTTTGCTGTTGGTTGAATTCTTGATAACAGCCATTCTTTCTGGGGTAAGATGGCATCTTCATGTTGTTTTCATCTGTATCTTTCAGATGACTAGTGATGTTGAACATTTTTTCATATATTTACTTGCTGCTTTTACTTCTTTGTGTAATAAATGTCTGTTCATTTCAGATGTCCATGTTTGAATCAGGTTTTTATATTTGGGAGGTTTGATTTTTTTTTTTTTTAGTTCTGTATAAATTCTAAAAAGTAGACCTTTGTGTGAGGAAGAGCTGGTAATTTTTTCCCCCTCATTGTAAGTTGACTCAGTTCTGTTGGTGGTTTCTCTTGCAGTTCAGAGACATTTTTAAAAGATAAAATCCTAGTTGTTGATTCTTTATGCTAGTTCCTGTGTTACTGAGGATTTGTTCATAAAACCTTTTCCTATGCAAATATCTATAAGAGTTGTGCCTAACTTGTCTTCCAGAATGTTTAGTGTTTCTTTTTTAATATTTAGATTTTTAATCCACTTGCATTTAAGTTTAGTCCATGGTGAAAGATAAGGGTCTAGTTTTAATCTTTGGAAGTTGAGATTCAGTTTTTCCAACAGCATTTATTAAAGAGACTATCTTTCCTCCAGTGAAGTTGATTGGCTCCCTTTTCAAAGATGAGATAGCTGAGCACACTGAAGTTGTTTCTGTATCTTCTAATCTATTCCACTAAGCCATGGAAAGGGAGAAAATCACTAGCAATGGCCAGTGCTCACCAGTTCTGTGGGCTCCAAGGAGCAGCCTTTCCTCTTATTTTTAATTTTATTTTTTTAAATTTTATTTTTTCCAATTCTGGGTATTCTTCCTTTTTTCTTTCTTCCTTTTCCTGCTCAGTCTCTTGCTCCCCCAAGTTATACATCATCTCCCTTTTTGTTCCTATTCATGCCCTAATTTGGATTTCTTCTTTTTCTTTTCTTCTCTCTTTTTCCTTTGCTTGATTGTCATTAGTTTCAGAGGAAAGTGAGTATAATTTACAGCTTCCCCATTACTGTTAAATTGTTCTATTCTTGTCTTTGTTCTTGCACTTTGTCTTTCCTTCTTACATTTAACAGTTTGCTAGAGTATGCATGATCATCCTGTGTCCTCTGCTTCACTTGAAACCTTTTCTTATTCTTCTATCTATCCATTCCTCTCCTCCTAACTCCTTCTAAGTGCCCATACTAAAGAGTAAATTTGCTATATTGAAGAGTTTATTCACTATAAAAATATTTTAGTCTGGCCCTTGATTTTGATTTAATACATATGGTTTAAAGGTAATAGATTAATAACTACCACAAATGGTCAATTTCTAAGCTCTGCTTGATGCTATTGCATTGCTGACTGTATCAATGTGGCTAAAAGGTTGTGACTGATTTGATGAGTTGACCTTTCTGATATTATGAAAATTAGAGGCTCTATGAGTCATTAGAGACTCAAAAGCTAGAGAGCAGCTATATCAGGAAGATCAAAGTACTTCCCCAGGAATTAAACCAAGGACAGCCCAACTACAAAAATGAAAATGACAAAACATGTAACAAGGCACAACTACAGACTTCCAGTTCACCAATGGCAAATTCTAGGGGAAACGAGGTGGAAAAGTCTGATAGTCAACCAGGAGGACACCTGAAATCATAGCACAGGAAGTAACAAAAAAGACCAATCAGGCTCTAGAAAAGTTCAAAACAGAAATAATTTCCCAGATAAATACAGAGATGGTGAGCACAATGAAAGACATGATTAGAGACTTGAACAGAAATAGACAAAACAATAGATGAGCTCAAGACCATGATAGAAGTCATGAATGCCCAGCATAGGAAAGAAATGGAATCCATGAAGCAGATTTAAAACTCTATTGAAACTGTTCACAGCAGGATAAATGAATGTGAAGATAGAATTTCATATAT
>NW_022900913.1:27268713-27279035 GCF_012274545.1 Fukomys damarensis | reverse complement strand
ATATATGTTGGGATTGCAGTTAGTGACAGTAAAAATCTCTAGAAAACAGCAGTAAGGAATCATAAGAAATTGATGCAACAACTCCTAGGTGATGCAAAGAAGAATAAAAAAGACTAATAGGAATCCAGGATGTAGCAGGACAAAATACAAATGACTTAAAAAAGCTGTTCACAGAATTAATTACAGAAATCTTCCTAAACAGAGGGGAAGAATGTGATATACAGATAAGTGAGGCATATAGGACTCCAAATAGCCATGGCTAAAAAAAAATCTATGCCTAAACATATAATAATCAAGATCCCAGAAACCTAACAGGAGAACAAAATACTACAAGCAGTTAGTGAAAAGAAACAAATCACATGCAAAGGAAACACCATCAGGATCACAGAAGACTTTTCAACACATACCCTCCAGTCAAGTAGAGCCTGGACTGAGATATTTTAAGTCCTAAGAGAAAAAACCTCCAATCTAGACTGATATATCCTGCAAAACTATCTTTTAAAATGGATAAGGAAATAAGATATTTCCATTAAAAAAAAACCGAAAAACTTCATGGATACCAAAACAGCACTCCAAACAATTTTAAATGATAGTCTAGAAAAAGACAAAGAAGATCACAATACCATTAGTCCAAATGGAGCAAATCAACTAGGCAAGGCAAGAAGCTAAAGGGAGAGGAGTAAAAAAATCAAAAAAAGCCAACAATAGGACATTAATATGACAATAAGTCAATAGATATCAGTTATAACTATCAATGTCAATGGCCTCACTTCACTAATCAAAACAAATAGATTGGGAGAATGGATTAAGAAGCAAAATCCAACAATATATTATATACAAGAAACACACCTAGTGCAAAAAGAAACTGATAGGCTGAAAGTGAAAGGACGGAAAACAGTTCTGCATGCAACAGGAGCCCAGAAAAAATCAGGGTAGCTATCTTATTCACAGACAATGTAAATTTCAAACCAAAACTGATTCAGAGAGAAAAACAAGGTCACTACGTCCTTATAAAGGGAACAATCCAAGAGGAAGAGATTATAATCCAAAATATATATGCACTAAATATTAATGCCCCAATTATACAAAACAAATATTAAGGGACATGAAAAGCCAAACAAGCATTAATACAATTGTAGTGGGGATGTCAATACCCCACTATGACAAATAGAAAGATCACCTAGACAAAGAAATCAACAATGAAATACTAGAACTGAAACAAGCTTTTCAACAAATGGACTTAATAGATGTCTACAGAGTGTTCCACCCCACAAAATCAGAATATACATTTTTATTTTGGCTGCACACAGGTCTTTCTCCAAAATAGATCACATACTACTTTGTAGAACAGGTTTAAATAAATGCAAAGGAATTGAAGTTATCCCACATATATTATCAGATCATAGTGCAATTAAACTGGAGCTCAATGGCATAAGAAACCCTAAGATCTTCACAAACACATGGAAATTGAACAACACTCTCCTGAACAATCAATGGGTCACAGAGGAAATGAAAGAAGAAATTAGTTTCTACAAATAAATGATAATGCCAATACCACATACAGGAATCTATGGAACACAATGAAAGCAGTTCTGTGTGGAAAATTCATAGCAGTGAATGCCTACATTAGGAAAACAGAGTAAGGTCAAACAAATAACCTTATTATGAATGTTAGGCTCCAATTAAAAGAAGAGTAAGAAAAGCACAAAGCTTGTACAAGGGAGGAAATTATAAAATTAAAGCAGAAATAAATGCAATGGAAACTAAGAGAATGATACAAAAAAAAATCAATGAATTGACTTGGTTTTTCAAAAGAATTAATAAAATTGATAAAACATTAGCCAACCTCGTCAAAAAAAAGAAAGAAAAAGATGAAATCCATACAATTGGAATGAAAAAGATGAAGTACAAGAGATACAGCAGAAATCCAGAGGATCATCAGTACCTACTTCAAGAACTTGTACTCTAATAAAATAGAGAACACAGAAGAAATGAACAGATTTCTTGATAATTATGAATTACCAAAGTTGAATGAAGAAGATAAAATATTCTAAACACTCCAATTACAATCATTAAAATTGAAAACATAACCAAACGTCTAGCAACTAAGAAGGGCCCAAGTTCTGATGGCTTTACTGCTGAATTCTACAAGACATTTAGAAAAGAATCACTGCCACTACTCTAAACTTTTCAATAAAATTGAAAGGGAAATGGAATACTACTCGGCCATAAAGAATGATAAATTAGATTCATTCATAGGAAAATGGATACATATTCATGATATATTCCTAAGTGAAATAAATAAGTCAAACATGTGTAAATACTGAATAGTTTCTCTGGTGTGAAAAACTATAATAGTCCACAAGACCCTAATAAGATAATTAGCAATATGAAATAGGAAGAAAATGGCTAAAGGTGTAGGGAAAGTGTTAAGGGTAGGGGAAAGGGAACAAGGGAAAAGAAAAAAATATGAGAAATTAAAAAGTGGAAATAAAGTGTTTGTAAATGGGGAGGAGAAGAGGGTGTAAAGGGAGGGCTGGGACAAGGGGAAAAATGAGAACCAAGACCTGTCATGTAAAGGCTCAAGATCCCAATGATGAATGTAACTGTACTGTAAACCTAAAATGTACCAAAAAACTCAATAAAAAGAAAAGAAATTGAAAGGGAAGCAATACTTCCAAATCCATTCCTGGAAACAGTGTTACTTTGATTCCAAAACCATGGAAAGACCCAACCAAAAGAGAAAACTACAGGCCCATCTCCTTAATGAACATAGGTGCAAAAATCCACAAAAAGATACTGGCAAACAGAATAGAGGGTCATCAAGAAGATCATATGCCCTGACCAAGTTTGATTTATTCCAGGGATGCAAGGATGATTAAACATACATAAGTCAATAAATGTAATACACTATATTAACAGAGTCAAGGACAAAAAATGATATGATTATCTCAATAGATACAGAAAAAGCATTTGAAAAAATTCAACACTGATTCATGATTAAAAACCCCACAGAAAATTGGAATAGATGGTCTTTTCTTAAATTGATAAAGGCTATCTATGAAAAACCTACAGCCAACATCAGTATAAATGGTCAAAAATTGAAAACCTTCCTGTTAAACCCAGGAAAAAGACAAGGATGCCCACTATCACTACTCCCATTCAATACAGTTCTGGAAATATTAGCTACAGCAATTAGACAAGAGAAAGAAATTAAAGCAATAAAGATAGGAAAGGAAGAAATGAAACTGTCATTATTTGCTGATGATACTCTACATAGACCCAAAATTCTCTGTCAAAATCCTTCTAGACTTAATCAACACTTTCAGCAGAGTAGCTCAATACAAGGTCAACACTCAAAGATCCATAGCCTTCTTGTGCACAAATAACAGATTAACTGAGAGATACATTAGGGAAACAATTCCTTTTACAATAGCATCCAAAAAACTGAAGTATCTAGGAATCAATCTGATGAAAGAAGCAAAAGACCTCTACACTGAAAACTACAGCACTCTGAAAAAAGAGATCGAAGAGGATATAAGAAAATGGAAAGATATCCCCTGCTCCTGGGTAGGAAAAATTAACATAGTGAAAATGGGCATACTTCCAAAACTGCTAAACAGATTCAGTGTAATCCTGTTGAAACTCCAACAGTATATTTCACAGAACTAGAGAAAAAAATCAAAAAATTCATTTGGAACTTGAAGAGACCTACAACAGCAAAAACCATCCTAGGAAACACAGACATGGCAGTATAACAATTCCCAACTTGAAACTATACTACAAAGCTACTGTGATAAAAACAGCATGGTACTGGCAAAGAAAAAGACCTGAGGATCAGTGTAACAGATGGGAAAATACAGAAACAATTCCAGATGTACTCAGCTACCTCATCTTTGACAAGGGAGCCAACCATCCTCAGTGGAGGAAAGACAGCCTCTTAAGTAAATGGTGTTGCACAAATTTTATTTCAACATGTCAAAGATTAAAACTAGACCTTTTGTTTCACCATGCACTAAACTAAAATCCAAGTGGATTAGAGGTCTAAATATTAAAAAAGAAACACTAAACTTGCTGGAAAATAAGTTAGGCAGAACTCTCAAAGACACTGGCATAGGAAAAGACTTTATGAACAAATCCTCAGTAACAAGGGAACTAGCAGAAAGAATCAACAACTGGGATCTCATTTTATTAAAAAGCTTCTGCACTGCAAAAGAAACCATCAACAGAACTAAGAGACAACCTACAATGTGGGAAAAAAAAATTTACCAGCTGCTCCTCAGACAAAGGACTATTATCTAGAATACATAAAGAACTTAAAAAAAATCAGGCCCCCGAAATATAGAGACCCGATTCAAAAATGGGCATCTGGCCAGGTGTGGTGGCACATGCCTGTAATCCCAGCACTCATGAGGCTGAGGCAGGAGGATCACTGTGAGTTCAAGAACAGCCTGGGCTACATAGTGAGTTCCAGGGTAGTCTGAACTATGTAGTGAGACCCTGTCTCAAAAAACAAAAACAAACAAAAAAATGGGCATCTCAAATGAACAGACATTTCTCAGACAAAGAAGTAAAAGCAGCAAATAAATATATGAAAAAATGTTCTGCTTTACTGGTCATCTGAAAGACGCCTATGAAAACAACAATGAGATTTCACCTCACCCCACAAAGAATGGCTGCTATGATGAAATCAACCAATAACAAATTTTGGAGTGGCTTTGGGGAGAATGAAACCCTTTTACATTGTTGGTGGGAGTGCAGACTTGTACAACCACTATGAAAATCTATATGGAGATACCTCAAAGAACTAGGACTAGATGTTCCATTTGACCCAGCCATCCCTCTGCTGAGTATCTTTCCAAATACATTAAAAGAATCATATCACAGTGATGTTTGTACACCCATGTTTATAGCAGCACAGTCTGTAATTGCTAAAACTTGGAAACACCCCATTTGCCTATCAGTTGGAGACAGGATAAAGAAGATGTGGTATTTCTATAAAATGGCATACTACTCAGCCATAAAGCATAAATACCTAGAGTCATTCATAGGAAAATGGATGCATATTGAAGCAGTACTCTTATGTGAAATAAATAATACACACATGTGTAAATACCTAATAGTTTCTCTGGTGTGAAAGACTAAAAGTTTAAATAAGATCCAAATGCCATAACTGACAATGTAAAATAGGAAGAAAAGTTCTAAAGGTATAGGGAAATTGGGGAGGGTAGGGGAATTGAAATAAGGGAAAAGAAAAAAATATAAGAAAAATGAAAAAATGGAAACTAAGTCTTTTTAAATAAGGGAGGGGGGAGGGATTGAAGGGAGGGCAGTGATACAGGGAAAAAATGACCTGTCATGTAAGGTACAAGATCCCAATGATGAATGTAACTATACTGTATACCTAAAATGTACCAATAAACTCAATGAAAAAAAAAAGTACCACTAAACTCAATGAGAAAAAAATAATAATAAAAATAGAAATAAGAAGGAAAAGAAAGAAAAAACATTTGAAGAGCCTCTTCCAGGTTATAGCTCTGCTGTTAAGATAGGCAATGTGGGCAGCAATGTACAAAACCAAGTCAGTTAGTCTCAGCTAGCCAATTGCAGACCCTTGAGATTCAGGCTCAATTCTGATTGCAAGGCTCAAGTTGAGCTCTCTGACCTCCTACAGGGTTGAACTCTGCAAGATTCTATTGCACATTCCAGCTGCCCTTCCCCTGAAGCTATTCTAAGTTGATGGAAGGTGGTGACCCTCCAACCTACTGACTATGGAGGTCTGATGTGCCTTTATTGAAGTTCTTCACTTCCCTTCTACCTTCTGGAGCTCAGTACAATGGTCTTTATGACCACCTGTGCCTCTGTAGTGTGGAAGCAGGTACCAGCACCACCAGGAGACCTGAGACATTGGGTTTGTGGGAGGGAGACTGCAGAGGTGCCCTCACCCATCTGCTTCAATGAAGGCCTGGGATGCTGGAGGGTGGGTAAGCAGCAAGCTCCCTGCATGGCTGGGCAGTCCTCAGTGGTCTGCTCTAGTAAAGGCCCAGGGGGCTCTGGAGGGTCAGTTAGAGGTATTTTAAATGGTTCCCCAAGTCACAAGAATAACCCTTTCATTCGTGTGTTCGATATAATGTATTATAAAGTACCTATTGTGATTTATGTTAAATGCAGCTAAAGATGCAGAGATGAATGAGAAATGGCTTTTGTTCTCAGGAAACTTGCCAGCTAGACTTCATTGAAACAGATCTTTACCTTTGGTCAGTTAAGCCACCTCAAACAACGATGTAATGATACCAACTCTCCTGTTTTCATTTCCTACAAAACATATGGCAAATTAGAGGTTTACCTCTCAGTGACTTCAGTGGGTTCAAGTATTGTATTCATTTTATTTTGTTAACTCCAAAACCTGAAGCTTATTGTTCTAAAGCAATTTATTGTATTTGAATGATTGAGATGTACTTTGTTACAGGCATTTTACAATAATGGATGTACTGTTACAAAGTGGTTTTTATCATCATTTTAGGTATTTTTTATAGAATGGGAAGTTTTCTCCAATAAAAGTACTACCAATGGTTGCTTCGTGGCATTTTTGGATCCAGTTTATATTAGACAAACAAAGTGTTGTTGGTGAATATGTTGGAACTGTCATAAAATGGGCAACAAAAAGAAAATTTTAAATGAAACTCAGATTTGGTGAACTCAACTTAAAAGAAGTTGTTGTGCAAGAAATTGCTTCACTCCTAAATCTTGGATTGGCTATTTGAATTGTAAAAGCTAAATAGAGAGCACTGAACTATTTTTGAAATTTTTCTGATTTTACCATGAATTCCTTTTGACAATAGAACATTTATAACATTTATAATTAAGCTTCAGGTTTTTTCATTTTATCCTTAAATGGCCAATGCAGTCTTTGCCAATACCTGCAAAATAGAAAAATTTAAAGAAAATTATTGTGTTGCCAAGTCACAAAAATAATATGGCTGAAATGGACATTTGGATTATGTAGGCCAACCTACCATTTATAAATAAGGATATTGAGGTGAGTAAGTTTCCCTCCAGTTGAAATTTTCTGATTTGACTGTTTCTAGACAACCCAATCAAACTGACTAGATGTTCTGGCATCGGTGTTAACTTCCAGTCCAATAAATGTTTGTTTTCAGGAGGATTTATTGGATTCACCTGCAAAAACTTTTTTTCACTCTATTTTTCTTCTTTTCACTTAATTTTATCCATTTTAAGTTGAATGATGACTACAGTTCATGAAAGTTATTGAGAGGAAACCATTATCTAGTCCTTGGTGAGGTAAGTTGCACTCCTAGAGATTTGGCTCAAATATGGGAGAAAATTGAATAACAACGATAGCCTTTTAAAACATACTCTGAGTTTTCCGAGTTCATGTTTTGTTTTACATTTTGGATGTATTTTGACTCCATTATATTGTGAGCATTCTCTATATGCTTTCATAATTTGTTTATTTTCTCGTGCTTTTACAATTCTCTTCTAACAATAAACATCCAATTTTCCTTCATGAGTGTCTTAAAAGTAGCCCAGCTGAGCTATCACTTGACCTTCAGTGTCTAAATGTGAATATAAGCTGAATAAAAACTCATGGTCTTGTGTAAACTTTCTGATTCTGCAGGGGAACTTTGAGTGAGAGTGTAAACACACACACACACACACACCCCTCAGCTGTAGGCTGGGAACAAGCCTAAGGTTTGAGAAAAAAAATGCCCTCAGCAGCACTTCATCAGCATCCTCTTCTGTTTAAGTGCCTTTCTTGGACTCAGTAGCCCAGGAACATATCTCTTTGTTGTGTCTTTGGCAAGCATATAGAGGAGTTTCTTTACCCGCAGCACCTTGTATCCTAACATTTTTTTTTTCTCCCTACCTGGTTTGAAAACTCTCTTGCTCTGCATATTATGATAAGACTAGCCATAATCTTCTAAATTATTTGTCTAAAAGCATTAATGGAAGATAATGGCTTAACGTGTACTATAACAGCCTTTCCATGCTTTAACCTAAATAAGATAAGAATTTCTAGTTCTCTGACGTGTTGGTTGGGATATTTTAAGAAGTAATACCTTACTATGTTTTTTTCATTCATTTGGTATATAGACACTATCCACTATAACCCAGCCCTGTCTGCTTAGTCAGTCACATCCAGATGTTCCACTGTAGAACCTAATAGTACCTCTCATCCACTAAGGGTTGGTTATGAGTCTCTATTAGATTTCTAGGGTTGCTTTAACAAAATTGAAACAATCTGGGAAGTTAAAACAACAGACATTTATTTTCTCACAATCCCACAGGTTTAGATCAGGGTGTTGGCAGTATTGATTTCTGCTTGGCTTGACGACAGCACCCCATGGGTTATGCCATCAGGCTATCTTTCCTCTGAACTCATGCTTGTCTGTATCCTACTCTCTTTTGTCTTAAGGACATCATTATATTGCATTACAGCCCATTATATTTTGACTATATAAAGTAAAGCCCTTTTTCCCATAAATACTTATATTATGAGTCACCGAGGACTAGGACTTCTTCAATTCAGCCCATAACATAGGTTCACACTGTATTAAACAATGTACATATGTTATTTTTAATCATTAAAAAATCTAGAGTAGCTCATCTTACTGTTCACATTTTTCTGTTGAATATATGAGGGTCAGAGAGGATAAGTGACTTACCTAGTCATGCAACTACTGGACAGTGAGAATGAGAATTGAATGAACCACATTTTTCTGCTATACCATTCTGCCCTCAACTAAGACTTTAGGGCCAGTCATCTTTGCTCCTAGACACATTGATCATTTTTCCTGGAATTAGTATTCTGTGAAAAACAGATTTAATTGGTATGTAGGCAAAGATTCTTCTGCAGAAACTATATTCAAGAAATAGAAAAATGGGTTAGATTTCAATAGTCTTTATGTTGGCAAATGCTTTTAAAAGATTTTGATCTTTTCTTCAATAATAAGAAAGCTTAAAAAATTCTGTTTGTCTTGACAATGGGGGTTGTTAGAGAAATGTCTATAAAAATCAAAAAACCAAAAAGTGAAAATAATAAATTTATTTTATATTACTTTATAGGTAAGAATTTTTGTGCAGTCATTCTAAAGAAAGGGGGAAATCAATAGAGGAGAATGAAAAGTTAGTTAGGATGTTAAGGAGGTATACACAGAGATGGAAATTTGTTGAACTTGTGATAAAAATCTTTCTCTCTAGTCCAATCCTTATCATAGAAAAATTAAAGAAATACATTTGTAGCTTATAGGTGGTGACACTTGCAATATCATTTTACTATAGTATAGTCATGATGCTTGAACAAATCCATTGCTACTGAGTGATGACAGCATAATTTGGCAATAGAAAAAAAGGAAAGAAATTGTGTTCTTCAGATAGAATTCTAAAAGTAGTAATTTTACCAAAGGCCAAATGCTGTACTCTGTAGAATCCTCAATCATGTCAACTAACCCTGCAGGACACCAACAACCATCGTTACTTTACTGTCCAGTCTAGCATGTGGTAGTTATGAGATCAGCCTATGGATCCAATAGTATGCAGGTAAGTTGGTCTGTCTTTTGTCTTGGCCATGGAACTTCCTCCCAAATCCAATTAGGCAACTTGTTCTTAGTTAGTCTTAATCCACAGGTGACTTGGTAAATGAAATAACTGAAAATCATTGTAAGTGTCAAAGTGTGTGAAGGACAGCAGCATGTAGGAAATCAACACTGTAGTTTGACAATGCACTCACACCCTTCAAAACAGGACATATAAGACATGACATTTCTCAAGTTTTGTGGGTTGGGGATGGTGATGAGGAATGCTTTCATTCAGTTACTTCTGGGCAGGAATCTCAAGTTACTGCCTTGCCAGACCAGAAATTTAACTGCCCACTAAACCAAAGGAAACTAAACTCAAAAGTGATCCCTTTACTGGTCAAACTTTACAACTGATTTGCAAATCTTGACACATTTTATTATAGCTAGCTCTGTGCCAGGAATGTGAGACATATGAAAGTATTCAGAAATCACAACTTCCATCAATAAATAATTAATAACCAAGATTATGCATGACCTTTGGAGAACATCCACAGACACTTTTCCTATAAGCTCTTAAATAAAAAGGCATAAATTTCCATTGATCAGTCTATTTGTTTCATCAGTTCAGGTATTATCACTTTAAGAAAAACAGAAATAAGGCTGTTTGATATGGCTATCACTAGTGATATAGAAATGAATGTTGGATTATTTCAACAAAATAAGGCAAAGTAAGATATCCTGCTTATGAAAAAGTTGTGTATCGAGTTAGTAATTCATATATAT
>NW_022900913.1:27191156-27268523 GCF_012274545.1 Fukomys damarensis | reverse complement strand
TATCCTTTGCTAAGGAGTCAGTAGCAGAACTCAGTAAAGAGAAAAATGCACAGGGCAAAGAGAGCATCCCATTTTCTCGGCTCCATATGGTTCAGCCCTATGAATGTTTAGTCCACTTTATGATACATAGGTCCTATTTAAAAATTTTAGGATAAGATTACCCTCATAAGCACATATTGTATCCAAAATGCTCATTCGTTCAACAAATGATGATTTTTGAGGTAAGAAAATACAATGATGAACAATTACACTGTGATTTTATGAAATTTAGAGACTAGAAGTCATTACCTTTTTTCTTAAACTAATTACATAAAATTAAAAAAGCTTCAGCTAAGTCCCTGGAAATAACTTTCAAAAATCATTAAAACATACTTCCCCAAACCAAAAAAAATTTTTTTGATTAAACATCTACTATATATAAAGCATTATCTGTAAAGAAGGAATAAATTTGATCCTTGTTCTTAATTAACTTATAGTTTCACTGAAGACATTATAGCTGTTAGAAGTCATTCAAATTTAGTTTAAAAATCTAATTATAAAAAATGCTGTCCATTTCCTTTTTATTTTCTCAGCATATGTTTGTGATACATAATAATAACATTCTTGGTATCGCTTCTCAACCTTTTGACTAAAATCAAATGTAATAATCACTAAATGTAATCTTGGCATTTCTGATCCCCACATTATCCTCCCTACCCTTCTCCAGGACCATTTTCTCATCTCCAAAATGCTTGTTTTATTCTTAGATAAACTCCTTATCTTTTTTGATATTCGGTTTTTTCATCTTAAAATAGGGAAAATAATAGTTGCTTCATATATTGTTAGAAAATTAAAAGATAAAATTTTACTGGATCATAACATGTGTTCAATGATAAATATCATGATTCCTAAAACAGATATACAATAATTTTTATTAAAATAATATCAAAATTTGCAGAGAAAGACAAAATATGAAATTATTAAAACAACATATTCTTAAAAAGATAAGCATGAATTGAGGTAGTTATAAGATTTCAAAGAAAGTGGAACCTGAGCTCTACCTTAAAATCTGAGCAGAATTTGGTGCACAAAAGAGAAGCTCATTCTAGTTGCAAAGTGTTGTGAAAGGCATATGGAAACTTGATGCATATGTTTTATTTGAGTGACAGTGAATATATTAACCTGATTTGCACTAAACTTGAAGTGGATTAAAGATATAAATATTAGAACAGAAACACTAAACTTGCTGGAAGATAAGTTAGGTGGAACTCTTGAAGACTAGCATAGGAAAAGACTACGAACAAATCCTCAGTAACACAGGAACTAGCACAAAGAATCAACAACTGGGATCTCATCTTTTTAAAATTTTCTGCACTACAAGAGAAACAACCAACAGTACTACAATGTGGAAAAAAATTTACCAGCTCTTCCTCAGAAAAAGGGCTACTGTCTAGAATTTATAAAGAACTAAAAAAAAAAAAATCAGACTTCCCAAATACAAAGATTCAAAAATGGGCTTCTAAGGGCCGGGGATTTAGCTCAGTGGTTAGGTGGCCTGCCTTGCAAGCGCAAGGACCTGAGTTCAATCCCTGGTAGAAAAAAAAAGTGGGGGAGCTTTTGAAATGCACAGACATTTCTTAGACAAAGAAGTAAAGGCAGCAAATAAATATATGAAAAAATGTTCAACATCACTGGTCTTCTGAGAGATGCAGATGAAAACAACACTGAGATTCCACCTCACCCCACAAAGAATGGCTGCTATCAAGAAATCAAAAAATAACAAATGCTAGCAGAGTTGTAGCTTGTTGGTGGGAGTGCAGAGTGGTGCAACCACTGTGGAAAACAATATGGAGATACCTCAAAGAGCTGGGACTAGAGGTCCCATTTGACCCAATTATCTCTCTGCTTGGTATCTCTCAAAATAATTAAAAGAATCATTCCACAGCAACATATGCACACCCAAGTTTATAGCAGCACAGTTTGTAATAGCTAAAACTTGGAAACAGCCCAATTGTCAGTCAACTGGAGACTGGATAAAGAAAATGTGGTTTTAATGGAATACTACTCAGCCATAAAGAATGAGAGATTAGAGTCATTTAGAGCTAAAGAATATTGAGGCCATACTCTTAAATGAAGTAAATAGGACATACATGTTTAAGTGCCAAATAGTTTCTCTGGTGTGAAAAACTAAAAGTGTAAATAAGGTTCAAATTGTGGAATTAATAATGTGAAATAGGAAGAAAAGGTCTAAAGGTGTAGGGGAAGAGAGAAGGGTAGGGGGAAGGAAAGAAGGGAAGAGAAAAAATATGTAGGGGTATGGGGAAAAATAAGAATGAAGATATATTATGTAAAGTTACAAGATCCCAATGATGAATGTAACTGTACTGTATACTTAAAAAATACCAATAAGCTTAATGAGAAATAAAAGGAAAAATAAATTCTGGCTTGATTTATAAGGTGAGAGAGGCAGAGTTGGGAAAAATTAATGGAACAGTAAGAAAATGAAAAGCTTTTCATTCAGAAAAATATGGTGTCACAATGATGAATGTAACTGTACTGTATACCTAAAAAGTACTAATAAACTCAATGAGAAAAAAAAAGAAAAAATATGGTATGCTTTACAAAGATTTATTACATCATCATACAGAGGATAAATTTATTGTGAGGGGCTTCAGAGATGAAGAGGGTAGGGTTTTTAAATGATGCTATTTTTAAAAAGCTGATACACAACATAAAGAATCCAGTGAGAGCCCATTTGGATATTAGCAGTTCAAATGGAAAGGGGAAAAAAGGCAAGACTAGAAACACCAAGAAAAAAGATGGAGGTACTTACTGACTTGCATATGGTTGGATCAACAAGCAGATAATGCAAGTAAAGTAGTGGTCCTGAGTGGTTTAGGGGAGTGAAGAAATAAATGAAATTAGGAAGTGGATTTCTTTTGACAGGCAGAAGTAATTTTAAACAATTTACCTCCTCCAGGAGGAGCTCTGTCTCATTCGTATCGGAATTCTTGCATTTAGTATAGAATATAGAATGTGAACTTGGGTAGTGTAAGTGTGCAATTGAAATTCGTTCAGAATTGGAGGTGAAAATAGAGATTTGTATGGCTACAGTATGAGATTTAATCAATTCTATAGAACAGGGTAGATTGCGGGTGTGACCCATGGTTGAGGACTGGCAGACACATGCCTTAATACATACCATTTCCATGCAAAAAAACAACCTTCGGGTGCTAATATCTGTAAATCTTTGCTTAAAGACTTCCTTTGGGTGTGTTTCTGTTCTCTCTTCTAGACAGAGTTCCAGAGTCATATCAGGCTGTACTTTCCCAGAATGGTGATTTGCTTAACAGCTCTCACCCTTTATGGCTTCCTAAATCACTTCCCAGTGATGTTATGTCCTATTGATTTTTCCTAGTAATACCTCCTAAATTAACCACTTGTACTTGAATCCTAGCATTAGGATCTATCTTTGGGGAACATCTATTAATTAGGTCAGTGGGAATGACACACAGTCTTTAAAGGAAGTAAACCAAGTGCACCCAACTTCAGTAAGGAGAGTCAGCCCGTAGAAAAGAATGAATGGTGGTGTAGTGCACAGTCAAGACAGCCCCACCCAGCTCCAGGTCTTATGGAAAGAGGAGACACACATGGACTCTGAATCCCAGCAATGAAATTGAAGTTGGAATTTAGAGTGCAAGTTTTAAGGAAAAGTAACAACTGTGTGTGGAATTTAATGAGATGAACTAAGTTAGTGCCCCCCAAAAAATATCATATAGCAAAAATGGAAGATGTGGAAATGAACTGAAATCTAGCCAGGTAAAGGAAGTTAAAAGAAGGAAGAGGTTATATCTCTGAATTCTAGAATCTACCCAAGTGAGTGGTGCCAGAACCAAAAACAGAAGAAAGATTTTCCCAGGAGAGTGGTAAGGCTGGAGCAACTGAAGACTTTTCAGAGCTCTGTTATTGCAACTAATTGGTCACTTATTTCTATTTAATTGCTTTTGGATTTCACTGCAAGTGGACATGTGCCTGCTAGGAATCCTTTCTAAGTCTCTTAATATTTGGGTTTTTTCTCTCATTTCCCTCAAGATGATACTTTCAAAATTGTCCCACCAAGGGCTCACTGCTTGTCCTGCTGTGTACCTGGGTTCTTTTTGACGCCATGTGGCTGGCTGGCAAAATGAGCAAGTCATAGCCGGCCGATTCAGTGACTTGGCAATCACCTGGCCTGGTACCTTGCACTGCTTCTCTGTTCTGTCTCTTTGATCTCGATTCCAGCATTACGCTCACCAGACTGAGCCAGAGGTTGATATGTTACCTCCTGCCAGCTGCACCAAGATTCGCCTCTCTGTTAAGGCTGTTGAGCAGTGTTTGCATGCATATTGACTCCAGAGAGCTAAATTATATCCTGTCTTTCACCCCAGAATGTGTGATCTCTTTATTTTACTCTCAGGCTTAATGACTGCATATCTCATAGTACTTTGTGGAGGCTGCTATGCCACACGCTTCTGCTAAATAACATGTGAAACAGATTTTGAAATCAACCCTGGGAATGGCAAAAAAGTAATCATGTTGTTGCTGCTGTTACTACCATGGAGCCCATGCCCTATTTTTCTGGGGCAACATTCTAATCACTATGTGATTCAGGTTCTTGGCATTTTCCTAACATTTCTAGAACTGCAAAGACTTGACCTGGAAGAGTGACAGACGTTATCTTGCCAAATTAAGCTGCTTGGTTGTAAATGTCAAGGCTTTGCGTCCTGAGGCTTCACACTCCTCTTTCCAATGACTTGGCAAATGATAGTCTCCTAATATGAATCCTGAACGTGGAAAGCCTGCTGGATAGGGAGATTCTAAGGAACTTTAAACAAATTCTTATTGGTTGTAATAACTGTCAGCACTATTATTATAAGCTTTATTAGGAAATAATGAAAGGAACTTAACTATCTTTGCAGTTTAGGTATTGCTAGTTTATTTGAAAAAACAGATATCCATAGAGGGTTTAATCATAGCATCCTAGTGGTGTCTCATGGGTGACACTAGTCAGCTGAAACACTGTATATAAGCATATCTTCTATGGAGTCACCTGTCCAACAAATTTAGAATGATTCTAGAGTCATCTTCTGCCTACTATACTCAGAGGAAAAAATATCACTGGCAGCAAACTACTCAACTGGGAACACTGGTAGAATAGAGTTTGATTCTAAACATCTAAGGTATGTCACTTCTAATCCTAAGAAAGACAGACAACAGTGAATTCAGCCAAGAAAGAAACCAATATGAAATAATTAGATTAGAGAAGTATGCCTGTTAATGTTAAGTGTACACATGTGTGTGAGAACGAGTTAAATCATTTTTTACTTACCAGTGAAATTACCTTATGGCAACTTTGTGGGCCTGAACAATTTCATTGTAGCTATACAGCAGATTAATCTGGTAAATTCTTGTTTCAAAATAGGATTAGTTACTCTTACTTTTTCCTGTTCCACTTACTGTAAAAGTATTACACTAATTAATCTTATTATGTGAAGGAAACAGGAAAAACTTGTAGATATGTATGTAGGTGGCAGCAAGGAGAACATCAAAGATATATTAAAATCTTCAATGTCCTAGCTATTATTGAAGACATACCTGAAATTGAAAGAAATCTATAATATTTTATAATACTAATGGTAGCCCAGTGTATACCCCCCAGAACACATTATTTCCTGTATAATATTTAGAGTAACAAAAAAATCATAGGACATATGGTGTTTGTTTCTAAAGAATGCTATAAGTAAACTGTGTTTTTACTTTCAGAGAGATTTATTTATAAATAAAATCAAGTAAGGTAAGTAAGCTACTAATTTCTGAGTATTCTTAAAATAATTACCTAACCACAAATTCACAGCCATATAACTTGTGATCCATATTTATTTTGCAAAGAGGAAAGAAAATGACAGAAAGTAAAGGGACACAAACTTCTCAAGTAAAAGAAAAGCTTTCAAAGGGCAGTTTTGCATTGTGACATCTAAAGTGATTAATTGGTGAGTAATAGGGCTTCTGGTAAAACCAGAATTGGGCATAACAAACATGTAGCTGGATTTCAGTTATTCTTTTAAAGCCAGATGATGCATAAAAAGGAGACTTTTATCTCAGTACTTTCTAAGTGATATAATTTTTTATGGGCCAGGGATTTAGCTCAGTGGTTCTGCCAACTGCCTCACAAGAGCAAGGTTCTGAGTTCGACGCCTGGTACAAAAAAAAAAGTCATATCTTTTTCTCATTTAGTGAGAAAATACTAATTCCTGAGTCTAGTACATTATATGAGCACTTGCCTTGTCCCAGATACTAAGGAATTATTAGACACTGTCTCTTAATTCTTGTCACTGTGAAAGATAAGAACAATTACCCTGACTTTACAAAGGAAAAACTAAGTTTGAAACTAGGTAAATATATTGGTTGAGAACCCTAATATAAATATAGATATATATAGAGAGAGATATCAATATATAGATATAGATATAGACATAGATAACCCTAGAGAGCAAAAAATGTGTACACACTTCAGGAAACAAAAACTACTTGATTTTTTTCTCAGCAGATGATGTTACCCTTGTTTGGAGGACCTTAGAAGATGTCATATATCACAGAAAATGCACTACACTGCCATCTCTTAAGAAGAAAGTGAAAATGCATGTGCAGCAAACTCAATGACCAAGGTTACCCAAGCAGCAGTTTATCGTACTAAATGTCTGGAAGCTAATGGCCACCACTGTGAGCACCTCTTGTATTTGTAGAGGTCAAAAGTAATTTGTATTAATCTCATAATATCTCAATAAATTTATCAGTAAAATATTTGTAAAGGCTATTTTCCTGAAGTGCATAAGTCTGTATACACTTTTCAGTAGATAGATAGATAGATAGATAGATAGATAGATAGATAGATAGATAGATAGATCTCCAAGGGGGTTAAGTATGTTTGAAGAACCAGAGGCAGAACAGCTGGAGAATCACTGATATGAGTCTGACAGAGGTCTGAACAAACTGGTTGATGTCCACAGGCAATGATAGCAAAGATCCACCCACTGAAGGAGAATGGAATTCTTCAAAATGTGTACCAAATTTCTTTGTCTTCCTCATTTATTTCAGCCAGAATATTATTGGTGCTATTACTATTACTGGCCTATTATTGGTGCTGCCCACAATCATGGGGCCTTCCTCAGTTTGCTGGTCCACATGCCAGTTATCTCTGGAAACACTGGCAAACACATCCAGAAGTTTACTTTACTAATGTGCTAGGTGTTTCTTAATCCAATCATGTTGACATACCACGGTTAATGGTCACGGAAAATAACATGACTCAGATCAATCACTAGCAAGAAGAGAAACCAAGGCTTCAACCTAGGTATTTGACATAAGAGCCTGTGTCCTGAAAATTAGGTAGTAAATGTTCCTAGAAAGGTAGTATTAGACGAGTTGCACTTTCTGAGGCAGTTCGAAAAGGCCTCTTTCCCAAGTGTCTTTGCCAGATGTGATAAAAAATGTAGTGAATGCTATTGGTAAGTGCCGTCCAAGGCAAAAGCAAGCCTAAAATATATTAGAAAGTCCTCATCCACCTTATTCACTGTGTCTGGTATCATGGGACTTCTGTCTCTTTCCCAAAGTAAAAATGTTTATAAAAGGTATATTTTGAATTGGTTCAGGACATGGAGTCAGCCAAAACAGTGCAACTAAAGAACTTTCACACCTGCTTCAGAAAGTGGCCAGAAAAATGGGATATTTGTGTTCAAAATAAGGGTAAATAGTTTGAGGATGATTAATGGCAATGTATTTTTTGCTGTAATAAATTTTCTCTAAACATCCACCTTATTTTTATTACATCTCAAATATAATTTTATGTTTTGGTAGTCATGTTCAAAAATACATGTATGAAATTAATTTAATATAACCCGATGAATCCCAAATATTATCACGTTACTTGTGGCTCTATCCAAGTGCCCAAAGGCCCAATAAGGCTAGTAGCTAGCATATTGAACTTCCTAGTAAAAAAATCTGATTATTTCTCTGATTTTCAAACCACCAGACTTCTCCAATGACTCCTGGTAAGAAAAGCTATCAATGAAAAATTATGATTATTATAGAAATATTTACATGGCTCTCAAGAAACCTATCCAATAAATGAATATGCAAAGTCTTGAATCTCTGGAAAAAAATAGAAATAAACAAGGGATATATGTGACAAAATGCAGACAGCAGAAGAGAAGGGAGGAGAAAAAAAATTATATATACTCATAAATAGGACAGACTCAAAGCTTATTTGAACACATGGACACTCAATTCAGTAGCTTAATGACTAAGCCACAGAAGGATCATTTCTGTGTGAGCAACGACAACTGTAAATATATGCAAATACAGTTGATTAAAATGAACAAAAAGGGTTTTGCGGTATTGTTCAGATGTTATGACTAATACATTTGGGCTTTGTGTTGAGTCTTTAATGAAGCTTAGCTAAAAATACTGCTGTTGATTTAATCAGTTTTTATGTTAATAGGACCTGTTATCCTCCTGTGAGTAAAGACGAAATGAACACAAGCAGATAGAAAAATAAAACAGGGCTGACAAGTGATGAGGGAACTTATGACTATGAGGCAAGAGAAAGGAAGTGGTCAAAGGTGACGTCCAGTTTCCATGAAGGCTCATAAATGTAGCTTTCTATTACTAAATCCAACATTTCACTGGAAAAAAAAAAGATCTAAGATGCAGAATAAGGAAGAAGCATGATGTATTTGTAGAAATTGATGGCCTCACTAGTTGATCATTTTTATGAACTGAGTTCATGGGCTCAGTTGATCTTAGACTTATTGCGTATTATATGTCTCAAGCGATCACTTAAATGACGCCTACAGATCTTGGAGCAATTACTTATGAACTCTGAGAATGTGCACTTATTTACTGCTTCAGTGTTCTCATCTATAAACTTAGCATAATAATAGTACATATTTCTTAGGCTTGAATACTAAGGAAGCTAATCTCAAAGTAAGTTGTCTTTCACAGAGTCAACATTCAAAGAGTAGTGTTTCATATCCATTTTGTCTTACATAGTATATCCAGCGCAAAGAACAGGGCCTAGCACAGAGTACATACTATTTAATCAGTTGAACCAGTGAATGATTATATTTCATATCAGATATCAAATCATGGGTTTTGTTGCTAACGAATATTTTGACCATCAAGAAAAGGTGAGAAATTAAGGTTAGCAAAGAATGGGGCTTGAAAATATAATAGAAACCAATAATTTGTAATCTTTTGATGTTTCTCTGAGAAGCCAAAGAAAGATGAAGGCAATCTCAGTAAAAATTTTTATGTGCTTGCACACACAGATATCAAGGATCATTCAATATTTTCATGATTTTTATGTCAAAATTTCCTGGTCATGAATTTAGAAAGTCTAAGAACAATGAAAAGAGAGATAGATATGTAGTATGACACAAAGAACTAGGTCCTTCCCTCCTTTTATCCCCCTTCACACACATAATTTAAGCCAGGAAAATGAGAGTGATATTGACAGAGATTTAGGTTAGCAAAAAGACTGAGGACAAATTGTTCTAATTAAAGAGACAGAATCTCGGATTGTGCATGAGGAAGCTCAGGAACTGGGATATTGGCCCATCTTGTGCTTTAAGAATGAACCCTAGTCTTTAGGAGGAAAGTGTGGAAGAAAAATTAATCCTAGGACAGATGTACATTGAGAATTTCACCCATAAATCTAATGCTACTCTTTCTTGTGCTAATAGTTTGAGTGATAGGTTCTAGGCTCTGAGTGTCCTAGGTTACTTTTGGAGTCATGGATGCTTTATGTGTCTTAAATCTTCACTGCAGTGTCCAGAGCCTGCGCTCACATTTCTCCAAATTCTGTGATCAGCTAAAGGTCAGGAGCATGTTCTTTTCTGAAATTGTATTAAAAACAACTGTTACTATCTGCCATTCCCTTCCAGGCTTGCCAAGATCAGGCCTGACCTCAAGAGTGAGTCAAGGCCCCTAAGAGTTTGTTGGCTCATTTTCCACTGTGGTTTAGCGCTAACCTCTGTGTGTGTGTGTGTGTGTGTGTGTGTGTGTGTGTGTGTCTGTGTGTGTCTGTGTTTGTGTGTATGTGTTTGTTTCTGTGTGTGTGTATAACACTGGATATAAATTAGCGACACTCCACTGCTGAGCTACATCCCCTGACCTTTTTTAAATTTTTATTTTGGGACAGAATCTTTCTAAGTCGTCCCAGCAGGGACTGAACTTGTGATCTTTCTCTTTCAGTCTCCCAGAGTGTTGGGATACCAGGCTTGCACTAGCCATGCCAAGTGCTGATGGGATATTTTCAAATGAGTGTTTACCTTTGCTTCTTAAAAATGATCCTGAACACCACTGCCACATTTCCATGAAGAAGAAATTCAACTGTCATTAATACATGTTGCTATGTTTAAGGATAGATTGTACAGATATTATTTGGTGCTTGAAGACATAGTCCTTGGTCTGAAATTAATATGTCAAAAATGTTTTTGAGGCAACAGTTGTGTTCTGCGGACGACAGGATACAGTGGTCCTTGAAAATCATGGTACCCAATGTGATGGATTACCCTGATGCCATAAAAAAGTTCACAGCCCACGAAGAAATAGACAAACAATTGTAAATATGCTGAGTGTTGCTATGCGAAAGAAAAAGAGTGATGAGAGCACATACACATGAGGCTTAAACTGAATTGGAGGTGGAAAGGATAATTGAGAAAGGCTTTCTTTTGGAAGCATTGTTTAAATTCAATGAAAAGTTCACTTGAATAACAAAATGACCACCTCTGAAGCACTACAAAATCCTTCAAGTCACACCATACAAAAGGACTAAATTGTATAGAAAAGGAGTCAAGAAAGGTATGTAAGAGGAAGAGGAATTAGATATTTAGATGGGTTAAAAAATATATAGTATTTTGAGAAAAAAGAAAAAAAAAGCTTTTGTGGGCTGGAGATTTAGCTCAATGGTGCTGCTGCCTGCCTTGCAAGCACAAGAATCTGAGTTGGATCCGCTGTTCCAAAATAAATAAATAAATAAATAAATATATATGTGTGTGTGTGTGTGTGTGTGGTATTGACATACAGTGGAGTACTACTCTGCCAGAAATAAGGATAGACTTGAGTCATTTGTAGGAAAATGGATGCACCTTGAGAGCTTAATGTTAAGTGAAATAAATCAGAAACACAAACTTAATTAAATATCCCATGGTTTCTCTTTTATGAGCAACCCAAAATATAAATAAAGAGCAAAATAAAAGATGTATAATAGGAAGTAGGGAGAGAAATCTTTCTCAAACAGGAATGGTATCAAGCAATGGAGGGAGAGGAGAGAGAGAAGGAAGGACGAGGGGATGGAAAAGAGAATTAGGATGTATTATACACATGTACCAACTCCCCACAAGAAATACAATCATTATATACTGCAAACATGTACTAATAAAAATTAAATAAATATTTTAAAAATTAAATTAATTCAAGTGGGGCTACAATTTGTCTTTAAGGAAAGGGAAATGGAGATAAAATGGGTGAAGTTTTTCTGGAAACAAAATTATCTAAGGTGAAGTATAAAAAAGAAGCATGATGAGTTTGTTTAAAAAATAAAGTATAGTGATTAGTCTTATGAGGATACAGGACTCCAAGCTGAAGAGAAGTAATAAGTGTTACACTGTACATGTAAAGCACAATGGTAATTCCTGAAAGCCATACAGAGAATGGACTCAGTATACTGGGAAAGAAGAAGCCACTAAATTGCGTAAGTGAAAGAATGACAGGATGACACCAAGAATTTTTAGAGTAGGAGACAGATTTGACTGACTAAAGATGGGCAGGACTAAGGGACTCTATCTGAAGTTGCCAGATATGAAAAGAGGAGGACCTAAATTGTGGCAGTGGAAACAGAAATAAAACTAAGGAAAAGGGAGTTTCATAATTAAGTGATTGTATATATAAACTAAGAAGCTCATTATGATACTTGAGCTCGCTGGCCAGTTATAACGATGGACTTAGTGCAAGGGACACATTTGAAAGAGGGATGGGGCAAGATGTGACAAATTCAGTTTGTAGCATTTTTGTTTGTAGCTCACTATAGTGCATTATTTCTTTCTTATAACTCTCTGCTTATTATTCCTTGTTTCACTATCTAATCACAACTTTTTCTAAGAACAGTCTGTGTTTTAGAGGAAGGAAAGGATCTCTCAAATATTTGTATCATAACTGAACCCTTAAATCCTCATATACAAAAAAACTTGTAAATCCAGAGTCTTTCAGGGTATAATTGAATTGGACTCCTCAATCTACATCTGAATTAAACCTTGCAGATTCTCCTCATATCAGCGTGCAGCTAACATGCATAATGAATTTTCACAAATTTGATTTCTGTAATATTTATTGAGTACATAGAGGGTTGATTTTGCTTGATTTGCAGCAATGCTTTGAATGAAAAGGAAGCCAGTTTTATTGTGGTAATTTAATTTACTTTCTAGCTTTGTTCTCTTATGATCATTCACTGAGATGTCTTTGTTCATAGTAAAAAGTTGAATTTAAAATCAGACATTATCTGCATTTATGGTAAAAATTACCAAGGTATGGCTGAAAAAATTGATTTCTTTCTTATTAAAGATTCACATTAATTAGACTTTTTAATGCTCACAGAAAAGTAATCTACTTGAAGGATTAGTATGAAGTCCTTTTCCCTTGAGGCAGCTATGTACAGTTTACAGATGGGTTGCTGCACATTAAAACACAGCATTTAGATCACATTATGGCATTGAGCCTTTGTCATTTCTTCTCCATTTAAACCTACCTTGGTCTCCTTTATAGATTTTTGCTTTTGTAGATGTAGCTTTATTTATTTTGTAGATGTAGCTATATTTATTGCCATTTGTTTGTTTTCCTATTCATGTCATAGTGACAAATACCATCAACTATGACAACTTTATTTCCTTGCTATAATAATTATTTTGGGTTTTCCTCACACATGAAGGCCATATGGGGTCACTCTAGAACAGCCAGAGGACCAAGTACTCCATGCTCCCCACTTTTCCTCCAAGATTCATAGCTCATTAAATATACATCAGAAAGCATAGTTCTCTCATTTTGAATACTTTGTTCTTGAGAAATATTTGAGGACATATTCTGGTTAGTAAATTTTTATTCTTAATGCCTTCTTACAAGTCCTCATACACAAGATTATTTCTAAATTAGGCATGGAAAGACTTCTACTAAGTGATACAGTGTTAGCCTATTTATAATGATCTCATCTCAGAGTAAAATTTCAAAAGAAATCCCATGCATACATATTTAACTGAACTCTTCGCAAATTCAAAACAAATATTCCCAGCTAAATAGCAATTAATGAAGTTTGTTCTCATTTGAGAGAGGATATGGTCTTTAATTTCCTCTTGTACTGGAGAAAAACCTAAAAATATGAGCCATGATTAAGTACAGAGTGTAAAATGTTGTATCAATAGTAGTTTCAAGACAAAAATAAATTATAAAATTATCAGAAAGAGAGAAGTAAACGGTAACGTAATTTAGTTAGGTGATTTTATGTATGTATTTATCTAAGCTAATCAATGAATAATTAAGAACTCAAAAACAATTATTTAATAAATGCACATTTTAAAAATACTACAATTGCTTATAAATTGCCACTGTGTAAAAAATGTAAAGGACAAAACAATAGGGAAAAATTAACAGACCAAGGACAGGATAAGAAAAACAGGATGGGGAGACAAATGCATCCAAAAGGAAAGGAAACCATGTTCCAGTGGAATTAAAGTGAAGTTGGTCATGAAAGAAATGATCAAGAATCTTTTTGAACTTGGGTTGTTGGTGCACGACTATAATTCCAGCACTCAGCAGGCTGAAGCAGGAGGATTGCCATGAGTTCAAGGCCAATCTGGGCTACATAGTAACTTCAAAGCCATCCAGAACTACAAAGCAAGACCTTGTCTAAAATAGAAAAGAAAGAAGAGAAAAAGAAAGAGAAGGAAGGAAGGCAAAGACAGAAAGAGAGAGAGAGAGAGAGAGAGAGAGAGAGAGAGAGAGAGAGAGAGAAAGAGAGAAAGAAAGAGAGAAAGAAAAAAGAAAGATCTCTACCAAACTTTTATCACCCTGGCCTGCTCTTCCTGTGGACTGTGTCTTTAAAAAACATTTACCCTTTATTTTCTATCATTTGAAGCAAGCACTTTCATCATCATTCTCCATTGTCTAGCAATTTTTTTAGCTTTTCTCCCCACAGATGCTCTGTTCTTAATGATCTAATTATGAGGAAAGGGAACATATTTGATATTTCAAAAAACAAGCATAAATAACACCTTGACTAGTAAACTATAATGGAGTACACAACATTTGCTAAGATGATGACTGTGTCTTTACTGTAATACAATGTACAAATGTGTATTGTGTGTGCATGTGCACTCAAACCCACACATATATTACAAAGATGTAAATCTGGCAAAACTAGAAACATTTATAAAACTTATGCAAATTTATCACTACCTTTTCATGATTCAGAATGTGTTCTCACACATTAAGCTAAGAATTAGGCTTCATTTTGGAGGATCCCAATAAGTTCCAAAGTTCAAAGATAATGAGTAAATATTTTTATATTTAGAAATTTAACTCAAATGGATAAAGACAGGATTAAGATTTTCTATTTGGGAAGGTACATTTAAATAAAAAATTGTGGTTCTAGTGATATTGATAGTAAGAACGTATTAATAATAGCAATAACATATTGATAGTAATAACATAAAAAGCTAATACACATTAACTTAATATACATTAACTGTACCCCATGGCTGAGGTATTGGTTTAGTAGTTAACAAATCTAACTTTCTGTTAAGTAAGGAATACAAGTGCTTGTGAATTTCAAACAGCTTTAAAAATATCTATTGTTTGTAATATTTGTTCTGAGTCTTCAAAATTTTAGTTTCCATGAAGAAAGCCAGTGTAATATAATAAAAAGATATACCTTCTATTGCTCCATGACAAATTGTCCCTGAAATTTAGTGGTTTAAAACAACAGCTTTATCATGCATATGATTTTGTATATTAATTTCAGAAAGAATCTGAGTGTATAATTCTTAGACTCTTATAAATTGACCATGTTCCCGAAAATGTAGGCTTACCCAGATCTGTAGTAAATTATGCAATTGCAAATAATATCCTTGCAGGTGTAATTAGTTAGGCTTCCAGATGAAATTATCCTAGATTTAGATAGGATCCTGAATCTAATGACTGGTGTTCCTATAAAAAGAGGAGAGGAAGGGCTAGGGGTTTAGCTCAGTGGTGCCGCTGCTGCCTTGCAAGTGCAAGATCCCAAGTTTGATTCCCCAGTACAAAAAAAAAGGAAGAGAGGACAATGAGACACAAAGTAAAGTTATGGAAGAAAGCAGAGAATGGAATTATATTACAAAAAACCTAGGAGTTCCTGGGATCACTAGAAGTTGAAAGATTCTTCTCTAGAACTTCCAAAAGGAAGATAACCCCTTTGAGACCTTTAATTCCAGACTTCTAGCTCAAGAACACAGAAAAATTTCTGTTAAGGACTCTCAGTTTGTGGTAATTTGTTATGTCTGTACAGGAAATGACTGGTCTCTTGTGTGATTGCAAATATCAGCTACAGAAAATAATAGGCTAGATGTGAAGGATGATTCAATGATATTATTGGAAAGTTGCTAGTGGCTCTTTATTGAGAGCTCAGCTCGGATTGTTACCTGAGGGTCTCAATCTCCCTGCAAGCCTCTCCATAGGACATCTTAGGGTTCCTGGTAGCATGATGGCCAACTTTCAAGACATTATCCTAAAGGGATACATCATGAAAACAAGGTATCACATAGGCCTGAGAAGAGACTTCCAGACTTTTTTTTATAGCTCAGCCTTGGAAATTCCAGAGACTAACTCCCACAGCATCTCATTTACCAAAAGATCATTAAATCTAGCTCAAACTTGAGGAAGGGAAATTGGACTCCACACTTTCTTCAATGGAAGGAGTGATAGAACAATAACACACAATAAGACAAGCCCCTTGCCTTGCCTCCATGTTTTTCCACAAAATGTTTGCTCCAGAAATGTAACAATCTGAGCTACAGTGGTCCTACTCACTTTCTCAAAATGTTTTGTAACTTGTTGAACTACATGACCTCTCAAGAATGTTTTGTTAGTTCCTCCCCTTTCACAAATTTTCTGTTAACTCCACCCCTCTGCTTCTGTCAGCATGCTGGCTACCCCACAGATCCCTATATAGGAGGCCCCCATTTCTAGTTAAGCACTCAAACTTCACAGTACGAGCTCCTCTGAGCCCACCAGCATAACGCTGCTACTTCTTTGAGTGACAGTTAGATTATGGAGTCTTCAAATTGTGATCCAGAGCTGTAACACTGAGCTGTAACACTCAGGTCTAAGAGGTGTGGCACTTTGCTGTGACACTGAGATGTAACACTTGGTTGTAGCACTGAGCTGTTCTACTTTACCAAAACAGCAGTATTGAGAATGTTATGTAGACATCCTTAAAACAATCTGAGACACCTGAGTTCAAATCACAATTCTATTTTTATCTAAAAGCAAGTAACGAAATTAATTTTAAAATCCACCCTTCCATTGCCAAAATGAAAAAGACAATAACAATGGTTGCTTATTGCAGTGATTATATTAAACCAAATAATGATATTTCAATGATTGAAAATTACACAATAGACATATACAAACATGTAGACAATATATATGTATGTAAATGATGAGTCTAGAGAATCTGTGACTACATTAGCTGGATGGAAACAGAATGGGAGTTTCAGAAGTGACCTTGTGGAAATCCCGTTTGGGATTTGTTGCAGTTTCCGTATCTAGATTTCAAGTGAAAATCATGCTGAGCTTCAGTATGAGAAGAATTTGGGAGGGTGATATTGCAGAAGGTTTCCTATGGCTCTCAAATATCTGCCAAGAAACCCAGCACCATTGAAAATTCAGCAGCCAATACCCTCAGCCCACCCTACCGCAAGACAAAGAAATTGGTAAAGCCTTCAATTCTTCTGCCCTTCAGCTAAGGTTCAATTTTATATTGATGGAGCATTTCATGTTTGAACTATCTACTCCTGATTGTCATAATGAATCCCATCATATTTCTGGATTAAGTGATGTACAACTAAAGCTTTCCCTCCATTTCATTAAATTTTTTCAAGAGTAAAGGAAGCATTGTTACTGTCTGTGCAATTATAAAGTAAAAGTATAATAATGCCAGCAACCTTGAATTTGTTGGTTTATTTTTCCACTGCCAAGTTCTCTTTTACCTAACTTCACTTTTCTCCCTATTCCTTGAGACATGGCCTCAGGTTAACATTTCACATTTGTTTTAATGTACATTTGTAAAAATATAACTCATGTTATTAAACATGTACTTTCAGATTTTATTGCTTAGACTAAATAAAAAGTTTACTGAAGAAAGCATATTGGCTTGCATATTAGAGGTGATATATTGATCAGGCAAAAATCATAAAGGTGGTGAAGGAAGAGATTGGAATTTGGGAAACATTTCTGTGGCTAGAAAAGAACTAGAAACGCAACCAGTAAACAGATCCAATTTTTCTTGATATAACTAAGTCACTCGGAATATGTTCTTAACTTAGACCCAAGGTGCTTTTAAATGGGTCCCTAAAACCAGCTCCATATAGAGTTTCCTTGCTCTAGCTTCTGTCAGGAAAGCAGTACCCCTGATTTAGTATATGACAGCTGATAGCTAGACCTAAAAGCAGACATACATGAACTTCAAAAAACTACTATTTTGCCATTAACCAGATTCAAGTAATATGCGGCCATCAACAAGAGAGCAAGAGGACTTTACTTTAGTTTTTCCAATTCTCTTTTCTACCCTTTTAAATTGTGTAACCTGGGGCGAATAACTTAAACTCCCCAACTTTCTGTTTTATTCATTTGTGAAACCAAGTATCTCAAAAGAGCTCTGTGTTCCTTTTAGGGATGCTATATAAGTTACCATATGGTATGTGAAACTTCATTGCCAATATAAGAAGGGTTATACAGACAAATGTAAATATTGAGCATGCAATTAGTCTATGAAAAAAACTATTACTAGTGGCAGTCGTTTGGTAAAATAGTATCAAAATTCCCAACATGGCTGCAATGAGAATCCAGAGTTGGCCCCTAATGCTCAAATTCAAGCTATTTTCCCAAATGCTGAGATAGGTGCCTCAACGTCTTCATTTGTAAAAATGGGAATAATTTAAAAGGTCCAGGGCTGGAGATTTAGCTTAGTGGTGCCACTGCCTGCCTGGCAAGTACAAAGTCTTGAATTCCATCCCTGGTACCAAAAAAAAAAAAAAAAAAAAAAGCCCAGTTCACGGGGATTTTGTAAATACCTAATATGTTAACACATGTAAAGTGTTTATAACAATAGTTTATTCTCAGCATATATTCAGTAAGTTAACTGTTAGTATAAAGCTGCTATATTTAGATTCTGCTGTGAGAATTCTGAGCACTTTACTGGGGTAGTTGTTGAAATATGCAGACTTGATAATTTCTTGCTACACATTTTCCATTGAACTGTAGCTTCTAGATTGGCAGGAAAACAGGTTTTAGAGAATACATGTTTTTTTCTCTTGTACTGAATGTATATTATTTATCCAAATAATCACATTCTAGTGTTTTGATTTGTGTTTTTTAACAATATCTATGTTAATTTGTTTCAAAGATCAGTGAAGTTAAAGACTAGCAATCAAGCTATGAAATCTATAATTGCCAGAGTTTGAATGTAAATTCTGTTATTTCCTAAAACTGTGCTACCTTAAGCTCAAAAGCACCAATAACTTCAGATATAAATTGGAGTTAATATATACTTGTTATTATTACTGAGACACAGGAGGGAAGAGATGAGAATCTTAAGTAAATATTTGTTCCTGTTATTGGATAAATTTATAATACAATCTACAGAGCTACCTTCCAAATTGCTCACATGGTAGGGTTAGATACAGGGTTGAAATTAAAGACTGAAGTATGTATTTGAGTAATAACACTATGACCCAGGCTTCTGTTTACTTGTTTCATTTTACCTCCCATTAATAATCTATTCCTACTGGGAAAGGTGCTCTATGGGCAAGAGGCAACTTGAATGAGCATGGCCCACATTCTTCTTTTCCTGCAAGATTCTTCTTCAATACTTCAATAATATGCCAGGGACCATGTACCTTCCCTGTCTTTACTTGTGAATATCATCTTGCTACCTAGACCTAACATATTCAACAGGTTGCCATTGTACAAGTCCCTGGAGGCTGGATGTCATGTGGAATTCGCCATCTGGATTGCATTCAAATTAACTCTATTAAACTCAAACACAGAGATGATTTTAACCAAACAACACATTATCCATTGCACCATCATGGTTTTAAGAGAAGTGCACATATTCCAAAACCTTGAACTTAGAGGCTCATTGAGATTGAGATACATTCATTATGAAATACATTCATTTTACATAAGCCACATGCTTAGATCCATCCCCTAAAGGTCAAGAGACATTGTTTTTGTTGTCGTTGTTGTTTTTGGTACCAGGGATTGAACTCAAGACCTTGTACTCTCAAGGCAAGTGGCGGCACCATTGAGCTAAATCCCTGGCCACCAGACTTGGAACTTCCTTAGCCTGTGGCTGAAGGAATTTTATGGTGGAACTAGGCAAAATGAATTTATGGCAAGTGCTTCAAAATCTTTCTCCTTCCATATAAATTATGTGTTCACTTTGCTTGTGTAACATATATTCAAGTAGAGAAAAGACTCATATGAACAGAATTATATCAGGGGTATGGGGAGTGGGTGTGAATAATAAAATAATATCTGAATAAGAACTGACTATTATGATAATAAGGTACTTATAAAAGTTACCTTATTTTAATCACCACATAACTCTAGATGTTCAGACCTTAAGATTCATCAAATTATAAACCCACATACAACATTATATAGATTTTTATTTCCTTTTAAGAAAGGAAAGGTTCTTACCTTGGGCAGCTGAGGAACTAACTCTAGAATATTCTAATCTTTACTTGCTTACTCTGGACATCTGAGTCTTGACCCTGATCCACAACATCCTCTCTTTTTGTTCCCCATGACAGATATATCCTAATTAATAGTAAGTTATCAGCAAAAGGAATAAAATCATGAAGGGAAATGTACCCGAGAGCTCTTCAGTTACCAGTGTGGTAAGTTGCAATAGGCTTTAAATTTTAAGTGACTTATCAAATCCCCAGAGCCTGACTTGCTCAGGAAGAGGAATATATGGAATAACATTAGAGGGATCTGTGATAGCCTTGAATTGATAAGAGTTCTGAAGCACTGACCTTGTGTTCATCCTGCCCACAAATACCAATGAAGGTCAAAGCCCTCAGAACCCCATCTAAAGCCCTAAGACTAGCACAGCCAGTTTTAACTCTTTCCTTGGGTATTCTACTACTGCATCGGTTCAACTTCCGTTCCCAACATTTTCTTATTTATTTTAAAATGAGGTCTTGCACAATTTTTATGAGCATAGATTGAAACATAAATATATGGTCTGAATATTTCTTAATAGAAGCACATACACCTAGAATCTGTAAAATATTAAAAAGACATTGCTTATGACTGAATCTATAGTTTCTAACAGGAACTATATGCTAATTTCTATATATTTGAAGATAAACTCATCATCATAAAGATATAAAATGAATACATGTCAAAGGCTTTGTTTAAACAGTTCATAAGAAAATTAATTAGCAATAAATTACAACTTAATCAAAGACCAACTAAAAGAGCAGACACATTTATGGACATTCAGAAATGCTAACTTGAATGTACTGTCAAAAGGAGTATGGAATTGGCCACATGATGCCCTGTCATCTTAGCCCTCCCATTCTAACCTGGTGGGACTGGGTTCCCACATTGTACTTTGGCAAAGAAATGCTGAAAATAATGGCCTCACTGTGCAGAAAGTTCTTCTGGAAGATGCTTCTTATGAAATGCTGTCAACCCCTAAACTCCTTTCCTCATCCCATTGTGAGTCTTAAAATCACAGTTTGACATTTCACAATAACATAGACTATATTGTATGCGCTCATTCATTTGTTGGACAAATATTTATGTGCTAGACACGTTGATTGCTTCAAAGCAAAAGAGAAATGAATAAACCAGAAAAAAATTCTTGACATTCTGGAATTTAAACACAATTTTCAAAAGAAATTGGATATTCAACATGCTGAGTGGAGAAAAATATTACAGAATAAAGCAAGTAGGAAAGGAAGATCTGCAGATATTTAAAATATGTGAGTTGAGGAAGCATGGAATGTTTTCAATTGTGTGGTCAAGGAATGTTTTACAAACACCTCAAGGAAAGAAAGCAAGCCATTCAGATATCCAGGAAGGGAATGTGCATTTTCCAAACACAAAGACCCCAAAGCAAGAGCATAGCTGTTTTATTCAAGGTACAGCAAGGTGTCCAGTGTAACGAGAAAAGACACATTTTTCTCTCCTCAGAAATATTGAATACGTGGCTCATTGTATGAGCTTGACTTACCTCGAATCCTTTCTGAAATATAACAGCCTACAAACACTGTGGAATAAATGAACAAGGGGATGAATGGAGCCCAATTTGCTTTTTCTAGTACAGTTCATAAAATGTTAGTTTTTGGAGTTTACATACTTTCCTCTGTAATATTCAAGAGCAGTTAACATTTTAAAAGTAAAAACCCTTAATTTCTCTGGTTAATCTGTGTAACCTTCCTTGTCTTCACTTATGAATGTCATCTTGCTACCTAGGCCTAGCATATTCAAGAGGTTGTCATTGTACAAGTCCCTGGAGGCTGGATGTCATGTGGAATTCGCCATCTGGATTGCATTCAAATTAACTCTATTAAACTCAAACACAGAGATGATTTTAACCAAACACATCATCCATTGCACGATCATGGTTTTAAGAGAAGTGCACATATTCCAAAGCCTTGAACTCAGAGGCTCACTGATATTGAGATACATTCATTTTGAAATACATCAATACTAATGTATTAGTATTTTGAAATACTAAGCCAAATGCTTAGAGCCATCCCCTAAAGGTCAAGGTACATTATAACTCCAGCTTTGGACTTTACAAGTTTCAGTGTGACATATGAGGGTTATTCTCAACAGAAGAGGACGTGTTCACATGTGGGTATAGAAAAGGAAGGAAACTAGAAGCCCAAAGAAGACCTTAGGTGCAGTAATAATATAAAACCACACTGATTTAACATGATTGTAGTGCTTACCAGGCAACATTAACCTTTACATTTGAACACTTTTCCAAGTGAAAAGCTTTACAGTAAGGATGATTGAGGAGCAGCTCAGAATTGATGGCCTGTAAGAATGAGAAAGTAAGAAATATAAATTGTATGCTACCTTACATTAGGCATACTTGTTTCCTAGGGCTTCCATAACAAAATTTCTGAAATGGTGCGACTTAAAATAACAAATTCAGTGTCTCACAGTTCTAGAGGTAACAAGCCTGCAATGAAAATGTCAGCAAATCTGTGCTTTTTCTGACTGTTCTAGAGCAGAATACTTCCTTGATTACCAGCTTTTAGTATTATCCAGAAATCTTTGATGATTATTGGCTTGTAAATGCACCATCCTGGTCAGATAGCCCATAATCTCCCTCTTTGTTTTCACAACTTCTTTCCTCTGTACATGTCTGTCTGTGGTCTAAATGGCCTCTATTTATAAACATGCCAATCATATTATACTCGGTCTACTCTATTGATCTCATTTTAATTTGATCACCTCTGTAGAGATGCTATTTTCAAATAAGAACTCATTCTAAAATAATAATGGTTAAAATGCCAACATCTTTTTTAAGATGAATAAATTAGAACATATGGGTTACAATGGAAATTATCAGCATTTTCAGCTTTTTTATCTGGGTTGCCCAAATACAGTGGAAAATTTCCTAGGATTGTCACATTCAGCAAGTAAAAACTTAGGATACCCAATTAAATTGGACTTTCAGATAACCGATACTTTTGGTATATTTCCAAAATAAAACATGAGACATACTTTAAAAATTACTCTTTATCTGAAACACAAAATCATCTGCCTGACCTGTGTTCTATCTAAAATAGGTCCTCATGATCCTTTCTTTCTCTGACTGCTCCTAATTACTGTTCTGCCTTCTATAAGAGAGCAAGAGCCTTGTGCTAAGAGCCTTAGATTCCAGCACCCACTGTGATATAGGTGTTGGCTTTGACAGAGACACTTTCCAACAACAAGACTCAGTTTCTTCATCAGCTAAAATAGTAATAAGGCTGAGTATGGTGGCATATATCTGTAATCCCAGCCAAAAGATTGAAGCAGAAGGGTCACAGGTTTAAGCCCAGCTTGAGCAATTTAGTGAGACCTTGTCACAAAACAAAATTTTGTAAAAGAGCTAGAGATATAACTCAGTCATAGAGTACCTACCAAGTATGTCCGGGGCTCTGGATTCAGATCTCAGTACTTCCAAAAAAGAAATGTGCGCTTGTGTGTGTGTGTGTGTGTGTGTGTGTGTGCGCGCGCGCGCGCGTGTGTGTGTGTGTGTGTGTGCGTGACTCCTATATACTTAAAATTATTATTGTGATGCTCAAACAAGACATAGGAACTGAAAGCAATTCTGAGATAGTAATGGTGTAATAAAGAAATTTTTGTTTCTATAGCTGCCCCCTTTCAGCTTTCTGCCTTATTCTTTTCTGTGAGGTCCATCACTACAGATTAGCAGGTACTATGTGTGCTCCTCCCTCCCTTCCCTATAGAGAATGAATGGTCTCCACCTAGAACCATTGCCAATGATTTAGTGCTTCACAATGCAGAACTGAAGAATTGAAATAAGAAATATTGTCTATTAAAGTGACTCCTTGAGTTGATGACCAGGGCTCTTGGCTTTTAGACTTCTACTCTAAAACATAACAATATTTTTCCCTAAACACTTTAATAATTTTTCCTCTGAAAAATGATTTTTTTACCAGTAGGCAAAAAATCACTTTTCAAATTCAGAGAAAAGTCTTATTACAAAGAAAAACGGGAAAGGTGATTTTGAGTGTTGAGATTAGAGTCTTTCATTAACACATTGCAAACAATTCTGGAGAAATTTTTCAAATAAGAACTGCAATAATTACCCATACTTGCTAAATAAATGCTCGATGTGGTTGAAATCAAAGTGAAAATCTGTCATTTTTATTTTGATTCTGAGGGCCCATAATTAAGTAAGCTTGATAGCTGCTTTAAATCTTCATACCTAAGGAGGAAAATTACATACTTCATCTAATAAGAAGATCGTGATTTGTATTTTAAATTCTCTCTCTACAGAATTTCTTACTAGAGGGTGAAAGATTTCCCTTCATTTATTTAAAGCAAAGTGCCCTTGTCAGAGTTTACAAAAAGTATCGTAATGTAACAGTAATTTTAATAGACTGCTATTATTTATGAAGTATTTTGGAATATTTATCATTTTAATGATTTCCCTAAATGAACTATTATACATACATAAGGGAACTTAGTATGAGTGCAACAGTGTAGTGCTGTTGTTTTAATTGGACATTTAAGTAGGCTACTGTCTAATGTTACATCGTCATTTATTTTTTTTCTTTAATGCTCATTTATCTTCTGACTCCGTGAAGTTCTTGTATACTTATTGGCAATGTGCACAGTCTGTGCTTCTAATTGTAGGTCATAAAGAGAACAAATTCTTTAAAATTAATTGTCAAGGACAACAGCATTCAAATATTTATTTTCTCTAGAAAAGCTAACTCTTCTTGTTTTAATTGGAACTTAGTATTCTAATTAAAAGTTTTCCTTTATAATCTTCTCGTGTTTAATTTAGAATGTAGCCTCAAGGCACTGGTATTTTTTTAATGGTGACTGTATAATAACCAGTGATTGCTTTTGTTTCCTAAAGTTCATGTCACTGGAAAAGAGTACAGCTATAGAGATGCAACATCAGTTTGGTTGGAAATAGGCCTGTACACTTCTGCGCTCCTACTGTGGGAGAGAATCGCTAGAAAGTTGAGGAGGAATCTGCCAAGAAGACACACTGTAGGAAAACATCCACTGAGGCACCTGACAAGTTTCCATCATCTGAGAACTACAAGTGGCTTTCCACAAGCTATGAGTTCTTAAACATCCGTCAGTGAATGAGTTTGACAGGATAATCTGGATGTGATATCCTTCAGTCTGCTGCTATTCAGAAATATTTCATTGTTAAATTGTCTTTTTTATTCAATTATTTGTTTTAGGTTCTCACGTTCTTGACAGATGATAATGTATTGGCTCTATACCAGGACTAAGCTTTAGCACTAAGCAGAGAAAGGCCGCCAGGAAAGGATTTCATCATGTGCTTAGAAGTAAATCCTGATTCACTATTCTCAACTTGTCATATTCCCCCTTATTCACTATCCCCTACTTTTGTAATAAATAAGTGAACTTTGTAAAACACTTTCACAGTATTTATCTTTATTCCCTTGTGTCCATTTTAGAACTGGGGAACATGAGTCTGAAAGAGATAAGGTGACATTCCCATGTCACACAATAGTGCTGAAAATGTGCATCCCACCTATCCAAATATTTCACACCTGGCCTAGCCCCAACTTCACATGAAAGTTGCCTCCCTATTTCCTCTGCTGTGAATGTGTTAGTTCAGAAAACTCTGTTTGAGAATGAAAAATCACTATAAAATCTAGATGCCAACTTGCCAGTTCATTTCTTTTGAAATCACAATAGTATTTAGTTGTTTGCTTGTTTGTTTGTTTTCCAGGAACCATCATTTAACAATAATTATTCACTGAAAACCATTAATTAGAACTTACTCTGGGGCAAGGATTATGGAAGGTACTGGGATCTATTGGTGATCAGTCATGACATAAGACATGCATGCCCTTAGTCGTGTAGACCGCAGTCTGTGAAGGCAGATAGTGAGATGTGGGCAATTCCAACCCTACACAATGTCAGGGAGGAATGCAGTGCTGCTGAGAGGTTGTTGAAGGGACCCATACCATCACCAACTCAAGCAGCATTTATTTATAGGGCATCTGTGGCAGGCCAAGCATAGTGTCATTGGATTACAAGTGTCATTTTAATAAATTCTTGTCCAGGCTTATGCAGTCCTAGATGAGAAAAGTGAGACACTGAGATAAGTTAACTTACCTATGAGTTTCAAGGAAAGGTAGAGCCCAATTCAAGCAACATGTTTTAAGTCCATACTACGATACTTCTGCCTTCATCAATTAGAACTATATCAAAAGAAAGGTTAAAACATTTTTGCTACAAAGTGGGGCAGAAACTGGTAATTAATGATTGACTTCAAATAAAATTCATTACACTTTCTAAAACTTTTCACAAAACAGAAGTAAATACTACAAGAAATATAACAAAGTATACCCAGGGCACAAATTTATCTAAATGTTTCAACTGGCTCAGTAGTTGATTTTTTTTTTCTTGTACCAGGGATCGAACTTGGGTCCTTGTGTTTGTAAGGCAGGCAGTGGAGACACTGAGCTAAATCCCCGACTCACTCAATAGTTCAATCTATGGATTTGGCTGCTACATTCATTTGTCTTGTGCTGATGTGTGGTTTTGTTTTTCTATAAAACAAACAGGAGAGTGGAAATCACCAAATGGTTTCACTATGACCAAAGCAGACTTTATAGATGGAGCCTTTATGACTTGTTTCTTAAGAAACACCTAAGCTTTGAACATCTTAGAACTTCCCTTTTACAGTGCTGGTCCAGCGCCAGACTTGTAACAGCACATCAACATTTCTTTCACTTCTTTCAGACCATTTCTGAGATTGATTTTTTACAATTAAAAAAATTTCATATTGAACAAACTTTCTGCTCGCACTGGTTATAATGTGTTCGTATTAGATAAATCATTTATTCTTTCATTGCGTAGGGTATGATTTTTCCTCTGGAAACTAATTAGGAACCTAAGACATTGTGAGTAAACCAAAATTAAAGGGTGGCAAAAGTGTTTAGCAATAAGAGGCACCATTTTTGTTTTGTTTTGCTTTATAGTTTAGAAAAGGAAATTGCATTGATTTTGAAAATAAATGTGGTTAAATTGTGAGTCATGCTGTTTCTATTCTGGCCTTCAACTGAAACTCCCTTTGTAGTACTCAGAGCACACAGAGTACCCCTAAAATAAGTCTCAAGCAATATATGTGGAAATTTATTCCAGATATATTAGCCCCTCAGAAATGCCCATTCCAACTTCCTTTCCTAAATCTTTGCACTTCTAATTCCTGTCCTGAAAGAGTTGAAGGTAACTGGTAAATGTAATAAAATATTTTTGGAAGAAATACAAAGCTGAGCAAAGAGAAAGCAGAAGTTTAATCAAAAGATTGGAATTTTAGTCCCAATCCTAAAATCTAGGTGACCTTCAGCTTGTGTTTCCTCCCCTCTGGTCCTTCACTGGTTCATATAAAATGTGCACATTGGGATAGACCTTCTCTGGGTCTGTTCCAGCTCTGATGTGGTGTGTTTTCTAAAGCACTCTCCTGTAATGGATGTAACCTGCTTTTCATACATTATAACTTTTATTATTGGTTCACCTGATAATGAAATGTTTTGAATCCCTACTCTGTTAGGTTGAACTCTGAAAGAATGAACTTCGATCAGGGTTATGTGATGATTATTCACCTAGAAAGGATTGTGGGTGTTTCCAAGCAAGGACAGAGAGCCTATCTGGTCACTTCAGTCACTAGAGCGTAACAGTAGAGGACAGGCTCAAACCAGTCAGACATTTCCAGATCAGCGTACTCTCACAATCAGCCAGGGAAAAGTCCTTTGTCTTGAATTAACTTAAACCCTGTCAGGTGAAGCCAAATTACACAATGGCAGTTGCTTGGAAAAAACAATCAAAAAGTCATTCAGCAGTATCATCCCTATATTTACAGAAAACTTTCTCCAGCAATACTTGTAAGTCTGAGAAATCTTTTTGTTTGCTTGTTTGCTTCTGTTGCTTTTAGCCATACATAGCTAAAGTGGTTCTCTAAGAAAATACCTTGGATAGGGGCTCTGGTGAGACAGCTTTTCTTCCAGTGCAGCGCTGATAAATCTTAAGGGGTAAGAGCTTTTTCTACACTTGGGAGCAAGTAAATAAATAAATACAAGCAAATTTGTTTTTTTCATCACAGCAGGTAGCAGATGTATTCACATATCCAAGCCACATAACAAATATAATCCAAACATGCTCACTTACTTCTGAATTCTCTCATTCTAAAGGCTGCCCTCTTACTTTATAGGCATTAGGTGGAGTTTTCCTATCCATTAGTTTCCTGTTCCAGTTTATTTTGACAGGTCGATGCTCTCCGAAAATGGAAAACTGCCTCTCACCATGAATTGGTGATTAAGATTCTAAATATAAATAAACATGACCCATACCATCCCCACACTTTCTAGAAATGGCCTAATAAACAGATTTGGCTAACGGAATCTCAGTTCCTTCTGTCAGACTATACTCATCCATTCTTGACCTCGTTTTGAGTATAATTATTTTGAAGATTCACTATTTTGAGCTGCAATTATAAAAATTTCAAAATGAAGCTGATTCTTTAGTAATTAAGAAAGTCAAATCACTGTTTTTAGCAGTGGAGATTGGAAGGCAAAAATACAAATGAGTGGGTAACATGCTCTCCTTCAAAAAGCAAATCAGTGATTTGGTTGAATTTGCTCCCTCTGATATTTCTAAAAACTGAGAGACTTTTAGCTTCTTTTGCCTCAGTTGCTTACTTGGTGAACTGATGATGGAATCATCTCTTTGTCCCTGAAGCTCACACAGGCACTGGGTTTACAATATGGAATATATTCCCAGTGAAAGTCCAACAGCTGCCATTGATATGGTTAGCATAGATTCTTCAGAAAGTGTCTGAATGCTCAAGAAAGTGGAGTGGTCCCATGAGAATTCTCAGCAAACCTTGATTTATATAGAAAGGACAATGCTATGGATTCTAGAGTAGCTTCAAATCTGATCTGATGTCCTACAATCAATAGCAGATAGCATGTGGACTCTTCCTGAAATATCTGCCATACTGAGACATAATAAGTCCCTGACAATGAGTAGATTTGGACTTCTGAGCCTCCTGAATCCAAGACCATATGGGATAAGGAAGAGGTTCAGAGAAGCCCTTTCCACATACTAGGGAAAGGTGAGGATGTAAGATAAACAATCCTGGAGTTCTCTTCAATCTCTGCCTTTGTGTTTTTATTTCTTTTATATTTAATTGATTGTTTGAAATTTATGTTCATCTAATTTTCCAGCATTGTAAATTGTGGTAACGGTTCTGAATCACATCTTCCAATTTTTTGCAGTTTACAAAAAGAAATCAAAAGGCTAATCAATCAACTCACTCAACCCAAAAGCTATTTTCGTACATCAAGCCTCCAGAGACCCACAGAGAAAACATAACTCAAATGAAGCAAATGCTGACAGCCAACACACTGAAGGTGCCTGAACTCGATTCACAAGTGATTTTTACCAGAAGATTGTAAAATCTATGTTAACACCAACATACTCCTACATAACACCTCATGCAAACACCAACATGTATGATTATTTCTCAAACTAGTATTCTTCTGAGATAAGGATCAGAATGATAACACACACCTATCTTTTCTGTGTGATCAGATAATCTGCAATTTAGGCAATGTCCTGCTTAAAAAAATATCTTGATTCCTCATTTCAGTTGCTGCATATGCTACTTGAGGGAGCAAAGAATACATAGATAAAGAGAAAAATAATTAAATGTACTGGGCTAAATAATCCAGACTATTACAAAGAATATAATAGCAAGCATAATGTATTACAGTTCAAACAAATAATGTCTTTAGTATAAAAATTGCATTTCCAAAAAGAAGCTGTCTGGTAACAAATGATTACACAAACACATGTCAAGGTTGTACAAGTAACATATACACAGTGTCACAGTTTACATAAAACTTGGCTGAGATTAAATCATCTGAAGCCCACATCCCCAGCAGAAGCTATTAAAGGCTTTCTATCGAACTTCCTGCTTTGGAACAGCTGTCAAAAAACTGTCCCGGCAGGTTTCATCAAACTTGATAACCCTATTATTTGGCTTTTGCAAAACAAGCTATAAGCTTCTCAAGAGGATCAAAATGTAAGACTGAGGTAAAGATACTACATAAGAAGGAACTTTTCTGTTGGCACAAAAGATTTACATGAATACTCTCCAAAATGTTGGTATTTTTAACAGGATGGGTCTTCCACACATCTATAATACTGGCAGGAGAAACACGGTAATACAGAGATGAAAGACAGACTATCCACTGATACAATAAAAGGAAAATTTCCTTTCTTTCTCTCACTTCACTTCAAAGACCACATGCTGAAATCTCAGGTTTACCCTTCTTTTCAACCTTTTTATCTCTTGAGTACATCCCATCCTATAAAGCAAGTTATGTACCAGCTTCACACCTGAAGGACTTACCAATGAAGTCATATGAAAGTTTCCTTTTAGATAGCATTTGTTAGTCATGTACCCCAAAGATGTCACAGGATCAGTTCTGCAGACTAACATACTCAAATCATGTAGCGATATCAGAGCTTAAAACAAAGAATTTTGGCCAAAAAAGTCAAACTGTGGCTTCCTTGACTAAGAAGTCAATCTGGCCTCCCTTGTTTACTTTCTGCTCCAGTGGTTATTTTTGGATGGCAGACATCATATTCACAAGATGAGGCTGTGAGTACAGCTATGCAGTGTATGACCTGTGAACTGAATAGGCCCTGTCCTTACCCATTCAAAGATTACACCTCCAAGGGAAAGGTAGAAGAGGAACTGTCTGCGCCTTGCAGCAGTACAAGATCTCCAAGCACACTGGCTTGTCTGTAGATCTGTCAAGAGAGCAATAACAAAACATATCAACAAAAAGGTAATTTCTGATATTACTTCTCATTCATGATGTCACCCTGCTCCAACTACCCACACACAAAGTGTTGTGCACTCCCATTTCACAATCACTATTTTTATTTCTTTCATCCAATTTTAATTACAATTTTATTACATAAAATACTATTGTATAATTAAATGCAATAGAAGGAAACATGGCTACTTATTTTTTAAAGCAAAATCAAACACATAGATCTACTGCTGTAAATGAGAAATATTTTTAGTCCATAAATATGCTCACCAAGAATATGAAACAGAATGAAAATTCATCTCCCGGTTTTTTAAGTTAGAGTCCCACTGCCAGATATTCTGGATGACCCACCCACCTTTGTTAAACTCGAGTTTCTCCAGACCACTTGCTCTGTGGTTAGCAACCTTCCACTGTGGCACTTGTATTTCTCATAGTCTGAGATTCCTGCTTTATAAACTTTCCTCCCACATCTTAAGAGCATTTTCTCTGGGTCTGTTTTATAAATCAGATACAGCAAAAGTAAGGGCATGTTAAGCGGAAAAGAAGTCATAGAAGACCTAGTGATTTCAGCCTCGTGCTCTTTCTCTTGGATTGCACACTGTGGAGAAGCTAGCTACCATGTTGAGAAGATACTCAGACCTCCTTGTGAAAATGCTTGTTTGTGAAGAGCTAGTGAGACTGAGAATCAGTAACTGAAGGGTCCTCCTGATGATCACTTGAGTGAGCTTGGAAGTAGGCACATTTGCCCAGCCAAGCCTTGGATAACCATAGTCTTGTCCAATATCTCAGTCTTAACCTCATGGAAGACCTTGATCCAAAATCACCCAGCTGAGTTGCTCTCAAAAGCTGACTCTCCGAAACCAAAAGGCAATAACAGATATCACTTTGGGCCATCAAATTTTGGAGAAATTTTTATGCAGCAATAGATAAATTAATAAGCCTCCTCTCCCAGTATCAAATGATTTAAAGTGGATATTTAAAGTTAGTTATTACATCTCCTTAAAGTGCAAATTCAGGAATTTCTTAACTCAATATACATAAGATCTTATTCCAGGAATACATGATTAAAAAGATGTCACAGTCTCATTGGCTACAGAGGTTGACTCACAAGGCTCTTCTTGGAAATTGAGTCACATGCACACATACAGACACATACGCACATAGCTGCAATTCACTGATTTGTTGATATACGTCTTAGCAAGATGTTAAACTGGGATTAAGATAAAAACAAAGATGGAAGTCATTTGAAGTTCTATCATCTGTGAACTTAAATAACTTTAAGAAACTCCTCAGTGCTTTAATTATTTTATATTACAAAATCTCTACATTCTCTCCTCTACAGATTTTTGGCACCTACAAAATTAAGTGTTTGAGCCATTTTTTTCAGTACTAGTTTTCTCTTTATTTGAGAGGTAAAGACTAAACATGTCTCAGTCATTGTCATGCCTCCCTGGTGCAGCTAAATAAACTGACCGAAAACACTTTAACAATCTGCTCCTATATTTTGCAATATTCTATGAAAATACTGGCAATGCCAGCTTTCCACTGACTGGAAACATCACACATGAGAAGCATAACTGTAGGCTTCTAATTTTAATTCCCTAAATTGTATGTTGGCCTGAAAATTTCTACTCGCTAAGTCAAATTTACCACATCTACATTCAAAGCAGCTTTTAGTCAGTGTTCAATGATTTGCGAAATCACTCAGTGAAATATGTTTTATGATTCTATGCTGTTTACTGAAAAGAAAATTGAATATGTTTAAATAGTCATTGCTAAGCTTTCTGGTAGTTCTGTGAAATAATTCTTTAATGAAAACAAATGGCTGTATCATCAATAAAAAAATAAGATGAAATAAAATATTCCCACGCTTCTTTCATTTGTTAGCTAAAATTTGTTGTCTTAAATTAGCCATTCCATAATGTATATTTCAAAATATTATATTATATGCCACAAACACAATTATCTTTGACAATTTTTTTAAAATTGTAACAAAAAAATACGAGTGGCCGTAAGTTATGTAATTTGTGCTCCACATTTATTTGTTCACAATTTTCTTTTTGCCAAATGAGACAGTCAACAATGGAAGACAATAAATCTAAGCTAACCATAAGACAACCATAAATTGTGCAATTTATGCTCACCACTTATTCACAATTTTCTTTTTGCCAAATGAGTCAGTCAACAATGAAGGAAGGCAATAAATCTGAGCTAATCTATCAATACCTCAAACAATAAGGTTCAGATCCAATGTGCATTAATGACCTCCATATGCAGTGACAGAACATCCTGTGACCAAATAAAGAAGAAAAGAACTGCTTGTTCCCCTTGGCAACCTCTAAATTCTGTAGCTCAAGGCAATGGCTACCACAGGCTTATTCTGCAGAGCTTCAATTATGTAAAATTTAAGTTGTTTCTAAATTTGATATTAATTAGTACTTTTTAAAGTGTTTTTCCTAGACTTATTTTTTCATTTAACATCTAATTTATGTGCATAGGTCATCTTATTCAAGTTTTTGATGACTTGATCCTTGGAGACTTAAATGCCTATGGATTTCCACTAATCCATGTTCAAGGCCCATAGATTCAGTCTTCTAAAAAGTATGTATTAATGATGAAGATCTTACCAAAAGACCACGTATTTTTAATGATGACAGTCCAGATCTAAAATGTGCTCAGATGTTTTGTGGTAATAAAGTGTGATTTATGACACTATCTAATAAAATCGTCTACAATAACAGAAATGTTCTTTATCCAGTTCACTATATATATAGTGGACTATCCGGTCCAGTTACTACCAATCACAAGTGGGTTTTGAGCAGTAAATGTGATGTGTGCAGCTGAGAAATTAAATTTTTAATTTTGTTTCATTTTGATTAAAAATCACATTGTGCTGTTCAGCAATAGAGATATGTTCTGAGAAATGCATCCACAAGCAAGTATACTGTAAAAACATTAGGAAGTATACTTAACCTAGATGGTGTGATCTACAGCACATTTGCTTATATGGTATAGCCACCATTGTGTATTTTGTGCATCACTGTACAAAAGAACATTTTTATATGGCACATGACTCTAATTTAAACTTAGCTACCCCATTAGATGGTACAAGTTCAGTCTCATAAATTAGCACATTTAGCCCTGCAAACTAGAGGAGTTTCAAGTTGAAAATGTTATTCCAGTAGGGCTAAGCAGAATAAGATTCCAACCAACAATCTCGTCTTAAGCCCATAAGTTGCAGAAGTGTGCCAATATCTGTGTAAATCCAGAAATCTATTTCACTAACTCTCAGCAGCCATGGCTTTCCTATGCTTTTCAAATACTATGTTTCTATGTGTGACTTAGGACATCCTCTCTTAGATTCTTCAGAGAACTTTGAGAGTTATAGAGATCTGACCTAGTGCTGACCATGAATGCGTGATTTAATGGTGCTGAAACTGTCCCCTACCCAAACCACCTGCCACTTAGAGTCATGACTTTTTTTCCCTCACCTTGCTAGCTATAAAATAGCTGCTCAAAACTTTTATTAGCCTTTCATTGTGAAAAAAACAGTCTTTATTTTTGGTGTGAAAAGTCTCCTTTGTTTAACCACTAAAAATCCTGATGCATTCTCTCCACCTTTCTGTTATGGTTATGCAGAGGGACACTAGTAAGTAAGTGTGAAAAACATCAACAAAGAAAAAACACAATTTGCAATAGAAAGACATTCACTTTAAAATAAGTTATATGTGCCTTTTTATTTCCATATTCAGATCTTTGCACAGTTTAATATTTGAAATAGTTCCCACAGGGCTAACTCTTCTTAGTGAGAGTAACATCTCACTCAGCTTCTTGAGTGTCCAAATTTACAAATTAGATGTTGGTAGATTACTAGGCCCTTTATGAAAAGATTCTTTGTATTTGAAGGGGTCTGTTTCATTCATTTAAATAGAAGTGCACATAAAAGTCACATGACCATATGCCAAGCCTAATTTACTTGTCTTACACTCTCAAAGATTCTGGGAAATATGAAATGTAATTATCACTTTTGCCTAAGAGTGATATAAAGGAAACAAAAAGCAGTGTCCAAATTACACTGCATTGAAGGAACAAACTATTATTAGAATCATAGAAATTCACAAAAAATATGGAAAAGTAACTATAAAATGATAAATTTTTGGTTTTATCAATTATTTAACAGGAGCATTATATTTTTTACAAGTTATTTTGTGGGGCATATTCTTCTTTTCTACTTGCTAAGTGAATTTAGTGTCTAAGGAAAAAGCATAACATCTTAAAGCTGTTTCTCTCCTCTGGCTACCAGACATGGCTGTGTTGCACCCCTTGCCCTCTTTTCTCATCTGTAGGATCAGGCTTACAGGTACACCAAGACGCCTCCAAGCAGGTACGGAATTCTGACAATGGCTTGATCTGAAGCTTCACCCAAGCTGCTCAACCTTCTGCTCAAACCTCCTCCCCTCCAGACCCTTGTTTACACCCTAGCTTAATTCCCAGACTTTTTGGTTGGCTGCATTTCTGTCTGAGAGTTCCAGTTTGAATTCCAATACCATTTTTCTTTAGGTTCTCGAGTTCTGGCACATTTTTCTTTCTTGGATTTTTTTGTTTACCAGTTCCTCCCTGCTTTCGGTGAAGTTCATGAATGCAAGTCTTTCTCCACTTTAACTTGACTTTCTATATTTATTCATTATACTTACTTGTTTATATTTTCTGGACTTAACTTACAAGCATTTAATGCAAAGTGAAATAAGGCTCAGAGAGATGAAGTAATCACCCCCAAACCATACTGTTAGCAAAATGTAGATGACTGGGTTTATGGTCATACCTACATCCCAAGATGCTTTCAAATAAGCCAATGCTGAGAGCCACACTCCATACTGACAGCAAGGAGTTCGCTTCTCCTGATTGTTATCCTACAGGTTCATCTTTCTATGCTGTCCTCAGTTGAGTAAAGGCACAACATGTGGAAAAATAGAAAACTATGACACTGAGATTTTCCTAAAAGCTTAAAGACCTAATAAAGGAATTAGCATGGGTTTACAGATCCTTGGGCTTAACAAAATCTACATCAGTTTATGGCTTATTAAGTGTTATAGCTTGTATCTAGATGACCCCCCACCCAAAGCCTAATGCACTCAGAGGTGAGGCTTTTCAGAGCTAGCTGGAGCCAGAGTGTGCGATAATGGGATCAAGTACCAAATTATTCCACTGATTGGTTTAGCGTAGTTCTGGGTGTGGATGATGGGAAGGCCCGTCCTGGACGTGGGTGGCGCTTTGCAGTCCGGAAGGGATAGAAGAGAATGGGAGGCGCTGCTGCTTCTGCTGCTTCTGCCTGCTGCTTTTCTACCTTCTCCCTGGGACTGTTTCTCCTCTGCAATGCCCCTCGGCCATGTCACCGAGCCTTGGAGCCAACGAACTGTGGACTGAAACCTCTACAGACTGTGAGCTGAAATAAACCATTTGTCTTTTAACTTGTGGATGTCAGGGGTTTTTTTTTGTTTTTGTTTTTTTTCAGCAACAATAAAAGTAACCAAGACATTAAGTAGACAGCGTAAATCTACATAGTTCTACAGAGGGGTGGTTCCAAACATTTCTAATAAAATATCTTCATAATTGAAGAAGTTTCAATTTCCGTTGATTTAATGATTTAACTGAGTAAAATATGATGATTGTGTTTTGTTTTGTTTTGTTTTACCCAATCATAAGCAATGTCATCTGGCTGAATCATCAGAATTAGGAGATCAACTTAACTGATATATTTCAGCTTTGAAATTCCTAGGATAGCAAGCTCTTTGGCGATGGGCTAAACTGGGTGATCTGTCCCTTGAAAAAGTGGATATATTATTTAAACATCTGACCACTATCTTTGTGAATATTTCTGTATTCCAGACTGGGAGGTTCATACCCTTTGAGTATTCCTGCCTAGCCATATTCACAGGAGAACTGATTCAAGGAGCGTACCTCAAGGCTTTCTTCAGGTGAAAGTCTTTTTCTTATTGTGAAAAATAGTTATAATATTTAGATTTTGATAATCTACACCCTAACCCAAAGAATATGCTATGTGAACTGACACATTCATTAGAAACATCTACATAATGTTGAACGGAGGTAATAGCTATCTTTATCTCACTAAATAGTACTGAATAACAGGAGTGAAAAATATTAAAGAAGTTTCCTCAGGACTGATAGATGAAATTAAGAGGTATTTTCAGTGTACTGGCAGGAAACTGGTGTCCAAAATGTTTATATTGAGTCTTTCTGTGTTCCACAGCTGTACCACACACCAGGGACAGGACAGTGTGACCATAGTTCCTGCTTTCAGAATGGGAGTTAAGTAATATAAAAAAGACAGTTACATTATGATAGCTCTATTCAATCTGCAATCTGCTCAGTGCACAAATAAATATCAAAAGGGCCCCTGATCCACAGCTGCTACTCTTGCTTCTTTCATTATTAGGGCCCCAACTATTGTAAGCTGAGATGATCAGCAGAGGGGCTGAGCGATATCCAAAGAAACCCACACCCACCAAGGGAAGGAAGAAGGAAGGGAATGAAGAAAGAAAAAAAGGAAGGAAGAAAGAAAAAAGAGCTAGAAGAGTCTTTTGGGCATCACTCCAACTCATTAGGTCTAGAAAGAAGAGCTGCTCTTAGGTATCCACCTTGGCGAGATTGCCACAAGACCATTGTTACTTCTGACACTGCTGCAGAATCAATCTGGGCTAAAGTGGAGAAAATCCAGCAGTGCCATGGCAACGACAGACTGCTTCAGGAGGGGAGGGAGGCACTCACTCCAGCAGGCCTGGTAGCGCTGACTGAGAGTGTGTATACCTCCACACTGGTGAAGGGGCCCTGGGGACATGGCTCTGGCTCCAGCCCCCAGAGCCTCTCCTCTGAGGACAATCTCCATTAGGGAAGACAGCAAAACAAGCCATAATTAGAGAGACTGGGTACACAGAGCCCAGGGTGAGAGTGCAGACAAGTGCATTTGTGGTACTTACTTCATGACTAACAGCTCTCATTCCTGTGCTGCAATGTGATAGTTCACCTAGGTCAGAGAGGGAACACGAGGCAATGCGATTCTCATACGGACAGGATGATCATTCAGGAATATCCTCCTGGAGAACTCTCCTTCCCTCCCCACAAAGTATGAGCATTCCATTTTAATAGAGATACTGGGCTGTTTTTTTTTTTAACATAAATGTTTTTGTATATCTTTATTATTTACTCATGAAGTTTGACCCTCCTCTCATTTCTGTCACTATGTTATCACCCACCTCTCCTTTCCCCAAGTTCATGATGATGACAGTAATATAGAAGCACCACTGAATGTAACAGAATAAAATAATTAGATGACACCTTGCAAAGGGTTTAACATAGGGAGGTCAAAGGGGCAAAGACAAATAAGAGCGGAGAGAAGTTCTGCAAATGTTGTTTTCACCTATGACATTTTCACTTCATAGTCAATTAGGTTTTTCTAAATCAAATTAAAATTGGGCATTAACTTCAGTCTTTCTCTATCCTACCCACTCAAACCTCAGGAATCACAAGGAACCACTGTTATTTCTGTGCTTTGCGTGTCTTCATGAATTTCCACATCTCTGAGATGTTTATGAGAACAGTGACAGCCTATAGTTACTGAAAGGTGCTATACACACCGTATCCACAACAAGCCTTATAGAATACATATTCTTACATCAGAGAGAGGCTGCTCGTTGTCCCTTGATATCTATTCTTCCCTTCTCCCTTAAATAAATAGAAACCCCAACTTTTGGCTAGACACAAGGCCACCTAAAGTAGAGGCCACTTGGCCTATCTTCCTATGCAGTTAGATATCATCATGTTACTAAATTTGGGCCAAAAGAATGCGAGCAGAAGTTACGGAAGTAAATTCCAAGTCAAGTCTTCAAAGGACAAAGCTTGACTTTCCTCTCTACATCTCCATCCTGCTTTTGAAAATAATTCTACTGCTAAACCATGTGAGGCCAGCTGGGAAAAATCAATTCCCTGGGGATAAAGGCGCAACAAAAATGTTTCTGATAACTTCATGGAATATACCCATTACAGTCCCTGAACCATCTACCTCTGAGTAGTATACAGGAAAGAAATAAAATTCTATCTTTTTAAAGCCAGTGCTACTTTGGTTTAAATATTTTCAGATTGTTAAACCTCAAAAGCATACTTATACGTAACTCCTGTATAATACTAAACTGGCCCAAAAACCCAGGGCTTTGTAGAAAATTGGTCAGAGATTGCCTCAGGATACCAAAAATTTGACCCAACTAGCTAAGGTTCGGTAAGAAATGAGCTTCTAATATGAAACAGGAGGGACACTGCTCACAAAAGGAGGAAATCAAATGGGACAGGGCCAGTCTGACCAACTTATACAAAGCAGAAAGCCTTAGGGAGAGAACACAGACACTTTCAGACTATGGGAGGAAGAGGCATGTAGAAGCAGGAGACTGTGTAGAGGAATTCCATGCCTCCTAATGTGAATGCAAGGATATTTACTCTGTTCTGTACTTGTACAGTTTGTTACTACAGAGAAATTTGTCCTTATTCCTGATGCAATAGGCCAAGGAGTGCAGAGAAAATTTAAATAGTAAGCCTTTTTAAAGTAGGACATTATCTTTCTCCTGCCTGCTCCATTGTGAAAACACAAACTGGACTTTGAAAAATGTTTTGAGTTTCCCTAAGAAGCCATGGTTCATCTCCACTCTCACAAACAACTGAACATTTAGTAGAGTGCTTTAAAAGAAGTCAAAACTCTAAGTCCAAGTGTGTAACTTTACTGGATTGTATGTACATGACACAGTTAAGCTGTAGTTAATTGGTATGACTTACAGAAAACAGGAAAAAAAGAGCTACTTCTGTTTCATGTTGCCATGAAAATGTAAAGGTCTTTGTTTGGGTCTCATCAAACAGCATTTTGGATTAGGGAAATGCCTCTGCCATCCAAGTCTCCCATGGCTTCTCATTTCCAAGCTAAACACCCGGTATTGCCAAAGAGAATTCCTTTCTTTTGGATAAACAATATATTAATCAATAAATTAATTATATAATACAGGCTGCAGGCAATCCTCATATTTTTCTTGTATTTTTCTTTTTTCTAGACTCCTTTAAACTTTCTACATAAATCTTATTCTTTTAACTTCTGCTGCAATTTATACTCTTAGTGTAAGAAAAAGAATAACAATTGGGGTTAAATTAAAATGATGGGATCTATTGCAAAGAGTAGGAATAAGGAAGACAGTCAAGCCAGATGTTAGACTGGAATCCTCATCCCTATAACAACTACCACATAAAAAATAGTTTTGAGGGAAGAGGAAAGTCAATCAAGATGTGTTGCCACATAGTTGCCCATGTAGCCCCAGTCAATGAATTCTCTCATTTCCTCTGTGGCAGGGTGCACTTGGACGATAGTTTCATTTCCCATCTTTGGGATGATTCATCAGCTCTGTGTATCCTTCTTATTCCCTCTGATCAGATGCCCTCCCCTGCCGCACGTCTCAATTTCTGTTTTATCAGAGGAAAGATCTAACTAGCGCAGATGGTGTCAAGTAGACCAGCTCTTCCATCCTGCTTTACCTCACAGCCCCTTTTTTATTGTTCTACATAATCCTGTGACTGTTTTGACCATCTCTTTGCAATGAAAGTTATTAAACATGGTTGAATGAAAATATCTCATGTTTAAAAAACTAACAATTGGTCTTCTTATATAAACACATTAAAATGACATTTTCATACATAGAGAGTCATACTATTTAACATGATTAACCAGTTAAAAATGCATGATTTAATAATAAATTCATTTTTTTAGAGCTTTTACATCTTTGGTTTTAATAAGTTTAGTGGTTTTATTGTATTGAGGTTAAGAAAAATGCTACCATAACCTTGAATTGTTTTGTTTTGTTTTATAAGAAATGCAACTGACTTATTTTTACAATGTCTATAGTTTAAATGACTAGATAAGTTAAAAGACAAAATTTTTAATTATTCCATGTGAATTACCAGTTAAAGACATAGATGTTTACTATTTACTATTAAACGAAAATTCAAATCAGGTTTATTATTTATCATGATATTTTTCTCTTTCTCTAATGTAGGCCTTTGAAATAGTAGGGAGGATTTTGTATCTATATACTAGTTGACCAAATAAATACAACTTATGTTTATTCAGTTATTTTAAAGTGAAGTTACAGAATTATGATCATTTTTATATTACTCATTAAGTTTTTACTTCACCGTTAATAAACCTAATTCATGCTGAGTTTCACAAATAGGCCATTACATGCATAAATTAAATAATATGTTACTAAGAACACAATAAGTTGAAGTTATTGATTCTATATTCTTGTTTTCAGTAATGTGGTAGATTACATACTGTGAGTGACCCTCTTGACTGAAATAATTAAAATGCTAAGGAATAATTAAGATAACTATTTTAAATGAAATGCTGAGCTATTACAAAAGTGAAGAGTCCTCTCATCTCACAAAATAGTTTACATTAAGACTTCTACTGGAAAGTAGATAAGGCAGAGACAGCTTTATCCTGGGAGTTTCTTCTGAACCTTGGAGATTTGGGGCTTCCATTTGGACCGGGCTGCCCACCCAGAATATAGCGTATAAGGCATGGTCGTTTTCTAGAGAATCTAATAAGCTCCACATATTCCTGGAATGTTGCAGGACACCTTCAGTGTGAAGTTAAACAAAGAACAGACATTGTCATGAAAAAGAGGATAGCAAGGGAACATATTTATCTCATTCTAGGTACTAAGGGAAGGCAAACTCTCTTGCAACAATTCACTTTTCCAAAGTGGTCTTCATGCATATCTCATTTCAAATTTATGTTGTATGGTCCCCAATACTGAAGTGGATAGGTCAACGCAAGTATTTCTGGCTTTAGCTAGAGAGAAAACAATGGTGTTCACTATGTATTCCAAAAGCTTTTGCACATTTTCCAGCACCCTTCCAACTGGGAAGGATCACGTGACTACTCATGACCACTTGACTCTGAGTATAAAACACATGGCCTATTTCTGGGCACAGTGGTAGAGCTGATGAGTCAAGACTAAGGAAGACATGTGTTCCACATAAAGAAGCTATGAAATATTGGAAACCCACTCATCTTCGATGGAACTCATATGCCTTGAAGGATTCCCTAGATTTACAATGGACTTTGCATCAACAAGAAACCAGCCTTTGTAGTGTCAAGCAATTGTAATTTGGGACATATTAGCCTAACCTGACTATTGAATACATTGCCAGAGTGATTGATAGAAGCAGACTGAGATTAACAGATATTAATTCAACTTAATTAATTCAAGAATTCAACTTGCACCAATACTGAGAAACATACTACAGATAAAAATCTAGGAACATGAACAATTCAGCAATGAAAATTAATAAACTACAAAAAGTTTCAATGAATGAAATGCAGATGAAACAACTATTAATAGAAACAAACCTCTAAAACTTTAAATATATTTAAAAATGCACAACAGGAAATAACATAATAGTAGCCCTCTTTCATCCATAGGCAAATGTTGCAGGATATTCCACTGAGATCTAAACCATAAAGGATATACCCTTTGCATGCTATGTGTTTTATGTATATCAGTATCAATGACAAAGTTTAATTTATAAATCAGACACAATAAGAAGTGAGTAGTAGAACCAACAATAAAGTAGGACAATTATAGAAATATGATGTGATAAAAGTTATTTAAAACTTATAATTTATTTCTGTAATTTTTATTCAATATTTTTGTACCACAGTTGACCATAAGTGTGCAGTAAGGGAGTGGGTTAAATGGTATGTTGCATTTGTGGTACAAAAGAATAGTTAGAAAATGTAATCAAGAAGTAAAAAAACTGTACAAACTATTAAGGTTAAAAATGAGTGCTGTAGAACTAGTAGAAATAAACCATAATTGAAATTACACACTTAACGGATTAAACAGCAAGTTATAAAGAAAAGAAACAAATCTGAAGACAAAGCTAAATAAGATGCAATCAGACAAACATGAAAGGAGTTTGAGAGACACAAAATAAAGTAAAATATAACATATCTTTAGATTTTTAGAAAGACAGTAGAATCTGCCAAAAGTAGTACCAAATAATTACACACTGTTTGAGAATTGCTGAAATATAGCCATCCTTAGAACCTTTGTGCAACTAATTCTCTGCCAGATTAAAAACACATCCTAGGCCCATCAAGTAAAAAACTACAGAATGCCTCAAAGAAAGAGTTCTTTAAAGCAGTCAGAAACAGTGAGCAACTTAGGGAGGAAGAGAAGCATTAACATCATTGTCAGAAGAATATCTGCTCTCCTGTGGGATATATACTCATTCATTCTTGTCATATGAGAACCAGACACCCAGCAATTTTAACTCTCAAAATGAATGAGAAATAAATGCATTTCACACAATAAGAAATTGAGGGTGTTCACTGCCAGGAGACAGTGAAAAGAAATCTTCAGGAGCACATTAAGCACAGGGAAATTTTGGAAATTTGGAATCTATTATGCAAACAAAAGAAGAACACTATATAAATACATTGTTAAATACGTGGCTAATATCATTCAAATATTGACAAAACCCAAACTAATACACTAAAATCCAATACATTGTAAATTTTAAAAAACAAAATTAGAATACTAATCAACAAAACCTTACAAATTGTAAAAATAAATTATCAAATTTGGCCTTTTTATAATTAAGAGGATAAAAGTAAATATATTAAATATATGTAGTTATAGAACATATAAATTTTAAATAATCAAAAGAAAGAAAATGGAAAAATATCTCAAGCAAAAATAAGGCAAGGAAGAAAGGGGAAAAGAAATAGAAAAAGATAAAGTGATGCAAATAGGAAAGACCTAGTGAGATGGAAGCAATTAGCCCAAATATTCATATATTCAGAAGAAATTATATAAATTCATTCCTCATTGCACATCCAACAGAAATGCTACTTCACACAAAGCCATGCACTCAAATGTTCTGAGCAGCATAAAACACAGACCCAAATATAGTACTGGAAATTTCTCAGACCCATTGCACAGTAGAATGAAAAATAAATTATGATATGCAGATGCTCCTCAACCTATTTAAATTGAACATGTACTTACTAAAACCAAACCTCCTGGCTATCTCAAACTAGCAACACAGAATAAATGCAAAATTTCATACAAAAAGTAGCAGATCAATTTTACATTTTTATCAGAGAAATGAAAACCAAAGCCACTATGATACTATTTCATATTTAACTGGCAAAAAATTAGAAAGCTGGTCAATTCCAAGTATAGCTGAATATATTGAGTAATGTGAACCCGCATTAAAAAAAACTTAAAGAAACTGTTGCAGCAACTTTAGAAAACAATATTGCACTGCCATGCAGTAGTATCTCACTTCCAAGTAAAAAATTTAGGGAAGTGTTTGTACATGCACATCAGGGGTATTATGTTAATGAAACCATCAAATTATGCAGTAGACTAGCAATGAAAACAAATAAGCTGCCTAGACACCATATTATGTAAATGAAAGGAATAATAAAATGAAAAAGAGGAGGTGGGGATTAGAATGTACTTTTCCAGGTTACACCTCCAGTAATCTACCTCCCATTGGTCCCTACCTCCTCACAGCACATTGTTACAGAACCAATTACTGATAAATCCACTGGTGAGTACAGCACCAAACAGTCCAATCAACTCCCCAATACGTGAGACCTCTGAAGGACATTTTAGATTCAAAGCATGACATCTATTAATTCAATTTAAAAATGAGCAAAGGACTTGAACAGACACTTGTCCAAAGATGTGCAAATGGCCAAAAGGTGTGCAGTATTTTTTTAAATGCTTACGTACTCATTAATGGGAAAGTGCAAATCAAAGCTATGATTAAATATCATCTCACACCGGTTCTGATGGTTATCAATTTTAAAAAGTGTTATTGAGGATATGAAGAAATTCAAACTCTTTCACACTGTCTGTGAGGATGCAAATGGTAAAGCTGCAATGAGAAAAGTAAGCTTCCTCAGAAAACTAAAAATGGCACTTCCATAGGAACCAATAGGGAATTCATCCAGAAGTACTGATATCCAGATTTTGAAGGACTATTAGCACTTCCATGCACTTTGCAGCATCATTGCAATATGCAGAAAAAAACCTAAATATTCACTGATGACTAGGTTAAGAAATTGTGGCATGTGCATGTAATGGAATACTACGGAACCTTAAGAAGTAAATCCTGTCATGTGTGAAAGTATGGATAAAACTTGAGAACATTATACTAAGTGTAATAAACCGGTGACAGAAAGACTAATGCTACATGATACAAATTACATGAGATACCTAAAATGGTCAAACTCAGAATCGACTAGTGGAGGGCAAATGGGAAGCTACCAATCAATGGTCATAAAGTTTCTATTAAGTAAGATGAATACATGCTAGAGACCTTCTGTATAACATTTTACCTCTTGTCAACAAAATAGTAAAAACTAAATAAATAAGAATGACATGTAAAACAGTAACAATACTGGCCTCAGTTGTCATGCTGGTGCTCCCCTGAGACTCCTGGCCACATTAGCTGCTCATCTCTGGCCTTATCAGTTATAGGCACAGAGGCAAGATCACCAGGTTCAAGTTCAGCAGTCTCTGCTGGAGGAGCCATCTGGTGCTGAGTGGCTCAGAAGGGCTGTGATTTAGCACTATACTGTGTTTATGAATATATGTAAACATATGCTTATAACTAAAACAGCATAAAGTGTTTCTGTCTCACATAATATTTTTCACTTTTATTATTGGTAGTGGCAGTGAAGATACTCGGCCATTACTTGTTATTCATTTTTTAATAAATGAAAATTCCAGAGAGAGAGAGAGAGAGAGAGAGAGAGAGAGAGAGAGAGAGAGATGTAAAATTTTGGCATAACCCTGAGAGATGAAATTCCCTTTTCAAACTAAATTTTATCACATCACACACATAACATAAATGTAAAAGGTTCTATGTAAATTAAATGAAACACGTGTCTTAGTTACTATTCTTGTTGAAACACAATAACTGAAATCCACAAGTTAAAGGAGGAAAAGTTTATTTTAGCTCGCAGTTTGTGGAGGTTTCTGTCCCTACTTGGCTGGCTCCAAGGCAGGGGCATGGCAGAGGGTATCACACAGGAGAGACCGTCCGTGGCCCATGGGGCAGGCAGAAGGCAGAAAAGCAGCAAAGTAATGACAGCTGCAGGCACAATTGTTCCTTTATATTTCCTTTATTTTCTGTCCCTTTATATTCTGTCTAGACTACCTGCTTTTTGGGTGGTGCCACCCACCCACACTCAGGGGGATGCCCTTCATCCCAGCATCATATCCTTTGACCCTGCATCACACATCCTATTCAGCCACCTTTGAAATTCTAGACCTGTGACCACATAAGGATTTGGGAAGCCATCTTGATACAAAGCATAACAATGTATGAATAGAATTTAGAGACTATGAAGGGGGCATATCTGTATAAACTTCTATAAATCCGGAAATGATCTGTACATATATTTTCACTTTTCAACTTTATGGAGAGGCGCTCAATTATGCTTTACTTCCTAGGTCCATTCTCAATAACGCCACTAATTAACATTTGACTTTAATTTTCCTCTCTTCATTACAATTTTAAGTGACTCTCCACTGTCAAAGAGAAATGATTGCGACTCAGAAACCTGGCATCTTTCTGACCCTCCCAGTTTGTGGGCCATGCTGGTCTGTGCTTCTGGACTCCAGTCATGATTATCTTCTTAGCACTCATTAATCCTCCAACCCTCTCTGCTGTTACTGGAAAGGTTCCTAGATCACTCCTATATTCTCTGTATCTATCAGTCAGAACAAAGTCAGAATGCAGAATCAAACAATCCAAACATTTCAGAAACAAACCTGAATTTACTTCTCACTCATCACTGCAGTCAGTTTGCTCATTTATTGCGTTCACAGATTACTTCCTACTTCTGACTGGCATTTGTAATAATAGATATTTTGTTTACACTTTAATTTTATTGATCAGCCTATTGGATAGCCAAGATAGGGAATCAACCTAAGTGTCCATTGACTGATAGCTGGATAAAGATGTGGTACTATACACAATGGAATAAAAAAGAATGTAATCCTGTCACTTATGACAACACGATGAAACTGAAGATCATTGTGCTGTGTGAAATAAGCCCAGGACACTCAAACTCACTCATGTGTAATCTAAAGAAACTTTGATTTCTGCCAGGCCTCCTGGCACACACCAGATACTTGGGAGGCCGAGGCAAAAGGATCACAACTTCAAGTCCACTCTGGGCAACATAGCAAAATTCTGTCTTGAAAACCAAACAGAAGTTGATCTCATAGAAGTTGAGAATATAATGGTGGTTACCACGTGCTAGGGAGAGTAAGGTAAGGGAGTCATAAGGAAATGTACATCAATGAGCACCAAGTTATAGTTAGGAGTGAGAAGCTCTGGGGTGCTGTTACACATTAGGGTGGTTATAGTAATAGTTACATACTGTATTCCTTGATAAGTGATAAGTAAGGGTATTGAATGAAGAGATGATTAAGAAGTTAGATATATTTAACCTGATTTAAATACATACGGAGCCAGGAATGTTGGCATGAACCTGTAATCCTGGCACTCTAAGGGGCTGAGGTAGGAGGATTGTTAGTTGGAGCCCGGCCTTGGCAACTTAGCAAATTAGCAAAACGCTGTCTTGAGATTAGAAGAAAATAATAAAAAATTAGGGATGTACCTCAGTGAGAAAGCCCTAGTTCAGTGTCTAGCACCCCCACACACACAAAGGTTAATATTATCTATATATATATATATATATATATACATATTTTGAAACATCACATATTGTCCTATTACTGTGTACATTTTTTATATTTTTAGGTATTATCTTAATTTAAAAAAAAATATATTCAAAGCACAGGTGTTTTTCTGTAGAGACTTCCAAATACTTTTTGTCCTTTACTGTTTCCCATTTCACTAAGTTCCTACAGTTCCTACCAGTCTTCCACAGCATTAATAGTGCACTGATTACAGCCTGATCTTCAAGATTCATGTATGTGAGTGTATGATCGTTCTCTATCAATTTTTGTAATACAATTTTCATCATTTTGAGAGTAAGAATCATATCTGACACTAAAAGTATGTTTTAAATAAACACTCAAATTCACATTCTAACAATTTATCAAATTGCTTTCTTACTTTCTCTACTTCTCACCACTTCAACATAAAAAATAAGAAATCAGCTAGAGATGCACTTCACCAAGGTTTGATTTTTTTCACTCTTTCAACTTGGGTAATTTCTATTAGTTTGCCAAGTTTGCTGATGCTTTTTGTATACCACTAGTGTAGTTATTATTTCATATATTGTATATTTCAGTTACATGCTCACTTGTATGTCTTCTATATCACTTATGTTTTCTTCATAATGCCGAAGTCTTAATTCACATTCTGAATCATATAAAATATAGTTATAATAGGTGTTCAACATTTCTGCTTACTAATTCTATCCACAATTTACTTTTGAGTCTTTTTATATTTATTGATATCTCCCTACCCTGGTCATGGATTACATTTTCTCTCTTCCTTGAATGTTGAATAATTGTTTATTGGATATCTCAGGTACTATACATTGTGACTTTCATAGTTTGGATTTTGAATTTTGTTGTATTCCTATAAAATATCTTTATACTTTCTCTTGGATGTAGTTAAGTTACTTAGCATCAGCTTTACCCTTTCAAAGACTTCTGTTAAGCTTTAACAGGTATACTAGAACACTTTTGGTCTAGGTTTAATTTTATTCCACTACTCAAGCAGTATCTTTATCAGAACTTCACATGACACCATCTTCACATGATCTATTAAGAGATCTTTTTATTGGAAACAGAAGTCATTCTAGCTTTGTCTGAGTTACCACATTTATACCTCTTATTCCTTTCTTACAGCCCTTCCTATGGCAGACGAGCATAACCAAAGTCAGAGCAGGCTATAATATGGGGCAGGCATTTTTTACCTATGCCTGTATACTCAATAATACAGATGGACCTGGGTTTTGTGTGGTCCTTGGCCTCATGGCCATATGCACATGGCCCATCCCAATTCCCTGCTATCTAAAAGTCTTACTTCTGAGTCTTTATTTTGCCTCACATCATATTGCCTTGCAGGAGATTGGGGCTCAAGGCTGGGGACCCAGCACCTTCCTTGTCATCAGTAGTTTCAGCACACTTACGCATTTATCAATATTCAACAGAAGAGGAGTGGGGCCCTATGCATACCTCCAGCCCAGCACTTCCTCTGCCTCTCTTGTTCCCTTTTTCTCTCTTTTCTTCTCTCCTTGAAGCTTCCCATCCTTGTACTTTACCTGCAAATTCTAGCCTTTGTGATCTCTGTACATTTACCTCTCTCTCCCTCTCTCTCCCTCCCCCCATGTCTCTCTCTCTCTTTCTCCCTACTTGGGGAGATGTTATGCTCCCTTTGAATCCTGCACTACAACCTGAACTGTCTCTAGGATTAAGCTGGAGCAATTGCAGCGTTTTACTTAGTCGCTTCTCTTTCTTTGGGGATTGCTGTCATACACTGCCTGTTGTCCAGTGTCTATAGCCATTGTTACATACATTCCCTGGTGTTCTCTACCTCCATAATTATTTTGTCCTTTCCTAGTAGCATCATTTTAGACTGTCTTGTATATGTTATCAAAAATGTAGTAGCCATAGACTCTGCCCTTGAAAATCTGAAATCCAGTGTGTCCAAAACTGAACAAACACTAGGGGTTATGCTGACTAAATTCCCATGATTTTTAATTCTTGCAGAGTTTTTCGAAGTATTGCACATGATAGTTCATTTAATTTCTTCTATCAAGTGAAACAAAAATGCAATCACAAGTAACTTGTCCTATCCTAAATTCCAGGACTCTCAACCCATTGTTCTATTCTCTTTGACAAAGTGATGTGTGAATATCTATCACTTGTAAATGACTCATTGTTCCGTCAACCATTGTTATTGAATTGTTATTAATTATTGAGTCTCAAGCAGGATTTGACCTAGGATATGCCCTCCTGCAGTATGGTTACCGGTGTCATCTCCACTGCCCTGAGTCTAGAGATTTTTCTGGAATACATTGTAACATAAAAAGGATCTAAGTATACAGGTGCTAATGTTAGGCATACTCAGTCTTTCTCCTCTGCCTCTTTCCAACCCCAATTTCCTCATATGGTAAGTAAAAATAAAAAGAGTATCCCCATCGTGGATGTGCTATAATATTTAAATAACTCAGAACACTGAAACACTGAGGTGTTTAGCATTCATTCTGAATCTTAGTGAGAAATCATTAACATTCATTGTTATAACTATTTTATATTATGACAAAGTTTCCCCTAGAACATTTACCTTTAACAGTCGATGCTGAATGGGGTCTCTCCTTGAAAATTAAAAGTTTTATTGTATTTACTTTTGCTTAGCTCTGTAGGGTTTAACACAATAACCAAGTAATTCTTTGCTCCACTAGAATGATTCAAACTCTATGCTTGGGCACCTGTGAGTTTGTACACCCTAAGAATTTAATGCTCTTTTAATTAAACATTATAAAAGCTACAGAAATCTTAAATGTAATGTGGGAAAGTACATGAAACACAGAGAGAAACAACAAGGAAGTCAATTGTAGGCTAAACAGATTATGCCTTTTAGACATGTTGATTTTGCAGGGAACTGGCAAGCTTCTTTCTACAACTGCCATACCTTCAAATTAAGTAGTCTGGCCAATTTTCTTATCCAGCTTTAAAAATTCAGACAAGAGCTATAAACTAATACACTCTTCTTTCCCCTCAGTACATGTCGAATGTAGGCTGTGGGCTGTCATACATGAAACCACCTGTCACCTTCAAACGACTTTAACATTTTAATGGTGCTCCCTTCAAATCATTGTCCATGAATAGTAATTGAGTTCATTCTTTTGTTTCACACTTATTAACCACTTCCAGGAACCTTTCCAAATTTTGCATTTCCAGTAGGTACTTTATAAGACCTAATCCTAACATCACTACCTGAATATGCCCTAAATTCTGGTTTGGTCATTAAAATGCATGAATTGGAAGGTAATTTATTAGGACAAAGCAGCCACCTTTCACCTCCTATCCCTTTTATCAGCTCCTGTAGTAGAAAAAACACAGATTATAATTGTTTCTAAATCTCTCATTTAGCATGACTTTGTATTTGGCAGAGAATCGGAGAGCATAAAATGTTAGAAAATATAAATGTGTCTCAGTGAAAACTATTGATCAAAAATTGAATCAAATTAATGGCAAAGAAAGTATTTACCCAGAAGTCAACTGGGGAAAATGGCAAGAGACAGACTGTGGAATGCAAAATATCTCCATTCTAAATTCCAACAGAGATTGTCACCATGTTTTTCTACTATAAAATAGGCATAGCCTTTTAAAGTTTTTTTTATATGAATAACCTACCCTGGGAAATGGTTTATTATTGCTAATATAATAAGAGCATGAATCTAACCGATCACTTTTCTTACAAGAATAGTTACTAATTTATATATGTAAAGTGCATGAGACAAAAATACCATAAATGAAAAATACATATTAAGAGAATTAATTAATTAACCAGATTATTCAAAGGCAGAAACTTCTCTTTAAAATGGAAGTAAATCACAGCCAGTTATCTTTATATGTGTAATTCAACCTGTTATATGGTATAGAGAAGCCAATTATCCTTTCAAAACCAATACTTCCTGCTTTTGCACTGACCCACATTTTTTTCCAACACTCTTTTTGGCAAAAATAAAAATAAAACTGGCTCATAGTTTAGTATCATAGGATCACATACTAAGATACATGGGAGGGTGAAGATGAATGATAAAAAATGTTTATTGGGTGCTCCCTCTTTTCTGGGCATTATGTGCAGTGCCTCAATTAATTATCACAATGTTCATATAAGGTGGGTGCCATTTCCATATTTATTTTATAGATGAGAAAAGAAGACCTTTCTGAAAAGAGCAGATCTTTCAGTAGCAAGCATACCTCATTAACACAGAATGTTATAGGGTGCTCCTTACCTAGTTACGTCCTCGTTGGCTGCCATAATCACCATTAAATAGCTGGTGAAGAATCACCCAGGTCATTTTTCCTTACATTTAAACAAAATCTTGGGCCGGGGTTTTAGATCAGTGCTTTTGGCTTGTGCCTCACTAGTGCAAGGACCTGAGTTTGATCCCAGGTACAAAAAAAAAAATGTAAACAAGGTCTTAACAGATTTGCAAAAAGGCCTGAACCAAATCCTATTGAGAACTACATTTACAAATGACAATTCATTGTGATTTTTTTAAAGTGGTATAGCAGTTTCCTCTTAATTCCCCTACAAATATGGTGCTGGCCTTTACCCTCTGTATCTAAGAGAAAGTTGCCTGTCCCTGGCCATTCTCAACCCCCTTCTAGTCTCTCCTGTAATCTTGGGGGATATTTGCTTCTTCCTTAAGAGATCTTGAAATCACCCACAGTTCTTCAATTTCATATTTTCAATGTTTATTACTAATTTCTGTAGGAAGTTTTGTTTTCCTCTAATTCATTTTAAAAAATACCAGCTGTTCTCTTTTCTAGTTAACGAAAGGCTCACATGATGCTGCAGTTCCGTCTCTCTCTAGTTTAGGTTTCTCTATCTGCGCCCTCTGTGGTAGTATATTCTCCGATTTCTCTTCTCCTTTGTATTAATACCTCTTCTAAGGAGCCTTCCTTCCTGTTTGGAACCCGAACTGAGAACATTACACAGCGCAAATTCCAGCCTTCAGGGAACGCTATGAACATGCCCCAGCACGAGAATTCTGAATTTGGAAACTGAGATAACATTACCTTCTTCTTTACTTTGAAACCTAATACCTGAAAAGGATATGACTATGTACAGGGAAAATTGATTTCTAAATTAACTAGGTCAAGGTTATCATTGATAAGTGATTTTGTACACAAATACTAGATGGACAAAGTTCCATTCTTGATTCCCTGTTGCAACCCTAAAGTTGGACAAATTACAAATCAATCAAGGACCTGGGACTTTGAGTCAGTGCACTAATGTTCTAGGTTTACAGTAAAACACCCTGAAATCTGTGCCAGATTAGAGTGCTCGTGATTTCCATGTAAGAGAGAAGGGTCTTGGATATACTTAAGAACGGTCCAGAAAATGCTGTGCATTCTCTTAACAGCTCCAAATGAAAACCAAAGGACAAAGTTAAATTTCATAACATGAGTTTAGAACAAACTTGTTTTACATAGGAGAGAATATGTTGTAATTGTTTTTTAATGCAACGAGTTAGTTTTAAAAATCATAGCTGTTGAGAAAACATGTGGAAAAGGAAAACTTGTGATATGCCAGTTATGCTAATTGTTTTCCTTTTTTTGAAGTTGAAATTCCTATCACATGAGAGAGACATCTTTATGCCGTTGCTGAGCTTTTAGCCATGATCAAGATTAAACAATACAAATTATTTGTATTTGTAAAACGTCTTTCATCTGGATTCTTTGCAAAACTTTGGGCAGAGTCTCCTTAATGTCCCAGTGTTGAAGTGCGCCTACTGGTTATTCCTTAGAAATTTACAGACTGTGTAATTAATTGGTAATATTCACTATTAATAGTTATTCCCAAAGCATTTCATCATTAATTTCTACTTTCAATCTATTTAAATGTGCATCTTATTTTTTCCACTACTGGTGATCAAACTCAGGACATTGTGCTTCTGTGGCAGGTGTGGTGCCACTGAACTAAATTCTGGCCGTAAATGAGTATCTTTTTGAAGATTTATTTTTACCCACCTGAATTACACAGCCTTGTCATGGTACCCACATTACTTTAAATCTGTGTTCTTCAAAATGAATTTCCAAACTCTGGTTTGGACAAAGTCCTTCACTCAGGCTGATATTTTCAGCTGGGTTTTCATTGGTCCTTTTTTCCTTTCAGTAGTTTTGAGTCAAGGGGAAAAAATGAGAACCAAGAACTGTCATGTAAAAGTATAAGATCCCAATAATAAATGTAACTGTACTGTATACCTAAAATGTACCAATAAATTCAATGAAAAAAAGGTAGTTTTGAGTATCCTAAAAAAAGCACGTAGGTTTTTAAAGAAATAAAGTAAATGATATTGTTTTATTACTCTGTTTAAATTTGGTCATTCATAGGTGCCTTTCTAGCACCTTCTTACACACAGAGAATCACTGTCACCCATACACATGAGTGCCCACAAGTGCTGTTACCTGTTTTCTAGAACAAACTGAGGAGTTTAAAATTAAAAGTATGGCACCTTGCACCAAAGATCAGCAGGCCCTGAGAGATAATAGAATTGTACATGAAAAGGATGAACAATTTTACATGCATTTGGAGTCCAAGAGAATCCTATCTTGTCTCTCCAGTTTGAAACCTGGTATCTGAATCTGACTTGTGTGGCCAAGCACAAGAACAGTGGAAGCCTTTAAAACAATTTGTATCCAAATTGCTCTTCCTCTTTTCACAACTCTGTACACCTCAGTAGCATCCAGGGATAAACTCAGTAAAGAACAGGGTCAACACTGTGTCTGTATAGCTTGAGCCAGTTACTAACAGAGCCAAGACTTTGTGTCTATAGAAACCTTTATAGTCCTCCAATGTAACCTCCTTACATATACTATGGAAAGTTCTAGGGCACAGATAGGCAAGGGGATCATTATCTGAAATCTCCATAGATGGGGAGATACACCAAGCAGACAACATTGGCAGTTCATTCTACATGGTTATTGTCCATCAATGAGCAGCATGCACAGGTGCACCTCACTTGCACATGATTCCTGAGAGTCCTTGCTCACTCATAGAATGTTAACAACCATCTTTATGCTGATATTCCTCCATTTCTTAGCTCCAATTATGAATTCCCTTTTCAAATTCAAGACCAAATAGCCGACAGTCTACTATTATTTTGATTCAAATTTCTCACAAAACCGAGCTCCCAATCTCTCCTACATCTTCTCCTCTCCCTTTATTCTGTATGCCAGGCATTGTCATAGCGATATAGTAGTCAAAATCAAATTTTGTAGCCATCCTTGATTTCATCCTGTGTGCATCTCCAACACACCATCCACTCCCCCTCCAAAATCACATACTGATTCTGCCCTTCATCTCTACTTCATTGTCCCAACCCTCATGGCCAATCAGGTGCACATCATCTCTAGCTCAGAGAACTATAATAACTTTCTAAGAAGTTAAACTCTACTAAGTTAGTCTCCTGGCCTCCATTCTTACTTCTCCCCTACCAGACCTCCAGACTTGTTTCTGTACTGTACACAGAAGCTTAAAATTCCTCCAAGGCTATGTTTTCACTCTTATACTTGGGGCTGCACATACATTGCCCTCCAGGTGGACTTTTCTGATCGCTCACGGCCAGTCCCTCTTCTCTCAGCTGAGATGTCTCTGAATTAAACTGAATCTACAGGCTTCCTCTATGGCCCCAAAGACTACTATTTTGCTTGTTACAGGATTGATCTAGAATTCCTGCCTGCTTGTTTATAGTCCCGACAGACTGCAGTCTCCATAGGACCTAGAACCTGACCTGCCTTACCACTATACCCCTTGCAGGTAGCTCTGGCTTGGGTTACAGTGAGTATTCAGTAAATATTTGTGATCTCAGAACAAGACAGAATGAAAGCAGGAAAAAAGAAAAATAGGAAGAGGTAGATTAGATATAAAGCCAATGGCTTGGTAAATATGCATGTAAATGTAAACAAATGTGTAAATAAATACTTAAAATAACTGTTCTTTTTTGTTATTTACCTCTTTATTATAAAACTACATTATAAAGAAAAATTAAGTCTATATTAGTTTATTTTTCCCTTTTCTCGTATTTATTCCTGTCCCTTCTTTCCTTTCCTCTTCCCCTTCTTTCCCTTTGCCATTTTCTTCCTATTTCACATTATCTAATATACATTTTGATCCTTATTTACACTTTCACTTTCTCACAGCAGAGAAACTGGTATTTATACATGTATGTCCTATTTATTTCACCTAAGAGCATGGCCTCAATATGCATCCATTTAGCTATAAATGTCTCTAGTTTCTCATTCATTATGTCTGAGTAGTATTCCTTTTTATTTAATAAACAAACAACTCACATATTCTTTATCCATGTTTCACTTGATGGGAAATTGGGTTGTTTCTAAGTTTTAGTTATTACAAACTGTGCTATTATAAGCAAGAGTGCACATATATTACTATAGTATGATGCTTTTGATTCTTTTGGGAAGATACCCAGAAAGTCAAATGTGACTTCTAATCCTAGTTTTTTGAGGTATCTCCATACTCCACAGTCTGCACTCCCACCATCAATGGAGAAGTGTTCTTTTTTCCCCACAACCTCACCAGAATTTGTTATTGATTGAATTCTTGATAGCAGCCATTCTTTCTGGGGTGATGTGGAGTCTCAGTTTTATTTTCATTTTCATCTCTCAGGTGACCATTTTTTATATGTTTATTTGCTGTTTCTGCCTTTTTGCCTGAGAAATGTCTATTCATTTCAGATGCCCATTTTTGGATCGGGTCTTTAAATTTGGGAGGACTGATTTAAGTTCTTTATATATTCTAGATAGTAGACCTTTGAGGGACAGCTGGTAAAAATATTTTCCTACACTATGGGTTGTCTTTTTTAACTATTGGTGGATTCTCTTGCTGTGTAGAAGCTTCCTAATGTGATGAGGTCCCAGTTGTTGAATCTTTGTGCTAGTTCAACAGCAACTGAGGTTTTGTTCATGAAATCTTTTCCTACACCAGTGTCTTCAAGAGTTCTACCTAACCTCTCTTCCAGCTGGTTTAGTTTTTCTGTTTTAATGTTTAGATCTTTGATCCATGTCAATTTTAGTTTAGTGCATGGTGAAAGATAGAGGTCTAGTTTTAATCACTGACAAGTTGAAACCCAATTTTTCCAGCAGCATTTATAAAAGAGCCTATCTTTTCTATAGTGAGGATGTTTGGCTCCTTTGCCAAACATGAGGTGGCTGGGTATGTTCTGGAGTTGTTTATGAATCTTCTAATCAGTTCTACTGATCCTTGGGTCTAATTCTTTGTCAGTACAGTGCTGTTTTTATCATAGTAGCTTTGTAGTATAGTTCAAATTGGTGACTGTGATACTCCCTGCCTTGTCTTTGTTGCCTGCAATGGCTTTTGCTATTCTAGGTATCCTTTTATTCCAAACAAATTTTTGGATTGTTTTCTCGAGGTCCATGAAGTATGCTGTTGGAATTTCAATTGGGATTGCATTGAATCTATATAGCAGTATTGGAAGTATGGCCATTTTCACTATATTGGTTCTTCTTACCCAAGAACAAGGAATGTCTTTCCATTTTCTGATATCCTTTTTGATCTCTTTTTTCAGAGTGCTATAGTTTTCAGAGTAGAGGTCTTTGATTTCTTTCATTAGATTGATTCCTAGGTACTTCATTCTTTTGAATGTTATTGTGAAAAGAGTTGTTTCTCCAGTGTCTCTCTCAATGAGTCTGTTGTTAGTGTACAGGAAAGCTATTGATTTTTGTGTGTTGATTTTGTATCTAGCTACTCTACTGAATTTGGTTATTAACTCTACAACACTTTTGGTGGAAATCTTGGGGTCTTCTATATAGATTATTATGTCATCTGCAAATAATGACAATTTAACGTCTTTGTTTCCTATCTTTATTCCCTTTAATTCTTTCTTTTGTCTAACTGCCATAGCTAATGTTTCTAGAATTATATTGAACAAGAGTGGTGATAATAGATATCCTTTTCCTCTTCCTGATTTTAGCATGAAGGACTTCAGTTTTTGACCACTTAGTATAATGTTATTTGTTGGTTTTTCATAGATGGCTTTTATCACGTTGAGATAAAGACCATCTATTCCAATTTTCTGTAGGATTTTTATCATGAATGGTGTTGGCAGGACAGAGTATGATTGCTAACTCAGGAGAGTTTCTAGAACCTCCCCTCATAGGGACTCTTTGAAAGGATTGTTTTAGCTTTCTTCATACCCCAAACCTTTACAGAAGGTTTACTCATTTAAATTATTAATAATCATTTTTAAAGAGCAGTGCATACTTTGGTTAGATTTTTTTCCAAGCAGCAACCCCATCTATTAACATGGTGAAAATTTATTTTATTACCATCTGTCACAAATATTCATTAAGATTTACAAGTACTGTTGCTCCCTTCTTCTTTCCTTTTATTATGTCTTTTGTTTACTTAGTTTTTTATGTTTAGGTTCAATACTAATCTATAGCTATTTCACAGTTAAAAAAATTTTAAAATAATTCTGTCTTCCACTGAGAAACATATATAAGCAAGACTTTTCATAAAACTTCTGTGTCTTGTTTTTATTTTTAATAACTACAGCTTTGGGCATATGTTTGCATTCATCTTTTTATAATTTTATCTTCCTCATCAGCATGCAATATGCTTTAAGCAATGAAACAAAACATTGTGTAATTATTTACATGCTTTTTACTTTGTAACATTCAAAGGCACTTTATTTGTATTAATGTTAATATCTTTATGATGGAGAGTTAGGATTATATCACTCCTCTTCCACAGAAAACCTACCACACGTTTCATCTATCACAGAAAACTCCTTGTACTATCAATTCAATAGAAGTTTTTAAATAAATGATTGAATGAATCTAATGTACTATGTCACAGTATATTAGTTACATATTTTAACTATCTTCCTTGATTTGTTTTTATGTTCTCCACACTCATAGCAAACCATAAGTTCAGTGAATGAGTGATCACTGACAAAATGCACAGCAAAGTTCCTTCATTACATACCCCAAAATGTGATGACTTCTTCTTAAAACCATGCAATCCGTTTATAGGAGGGAATAAATGAACCCAACAAGCAACAAAGTGAGTTGTTAGTCTCCAGTCTGGGGAGAAGTGTAGAGACTGGTGAAAGGAGAACAAAAATTGTGAACAGCGTTTGCCAGTAGTAGTGAGCTATGTACTGTGCAGCTCTGAGAGAGGAAGGGCAGACATTCAGACTGTAGCTGAAGTATGTGAATATTAAAGTATACTCTCTACTTAACTCATTACTCCTGCTCTCTTTAAGAAAAGGTATTTCAAATCTGTACAACACTAGAAAAACTTCATCCTCTTTTCTGCTGTTAAATAATTTAATGTGATCACAGATGCTAAATTTCTTACCTTGCATACACAATTGTTTTGAAACTAAGACAAGAAAAACACTCTTCCTCCTTTTTTGCGAACTTCCTATTTCTAACTAGTTTATAACTTAAGAAATAGAAGAAAATTTGAGAGTGAGTTATGAGTTGGCGTTGATTGGTGGCATCCACAGCCAGGAGAAATATTCTAAATCTCTACCTGGGTGCTCTAATTTATAGTCTATTCCTGGGAGCCAAATCTTTTTATAGGTGGCCAACCATTGTGCATATATTAAAGGAAAGGAAGCTGAAAAACTGCTGTTTTGTTATATGGCTTAATATATTTTGAAGGCTGGAAATATTTTTAATATTCTGACTAGGAAAGAACAAATATGATGGTTCTAACTTTCAAAACTCTAAATTGGAGAAAAACAAAAAGAGTAGAACAAGTTTTATGTATTCAACTTTGTCACTGGAAGTGTTACTGAGAAGTTTTCAGTTCTTATGTTTTCAATTTTAACTTTTTTATTAGTCCATGTTTGCAGTGTATGATTACATTCCTCCTGGGGAGTTGGTACATTCACACAACACATAATTCTTTTTAGTTCCCCTTCCCCTCCCTCTGGCCTCCCTCTTTCCTCCATCTCTTGGTCCCCTTTCTTTTTGCAAAAGATCTATTTCCCTATTACTTATTATCTCTCTTGTATTTTGCTTTTCATTTATATTTTGGGTTTCTCATATAAGAGAAATCATGTAATATGGCTAAATAAAAGTCTTTCTCACCTTGGGTAGGAAGATCATCATTTTTTTTTTGGCATATCTTGCACTCAGGATGTATAAAATGATTAACCAGTGTGAATCTGTCAGGATTTCCATCAATGCTTACTACACTTCATAAACAGTCCTTACTTTGAAAGAAGAAAAAAATCTATAAATGATGTGATGGAAATGTAGCCACGTGACTTTAAGGAAACCTACTGCTTAATGGGGAGAAGAGGAAAGACCCCTTAGTGTAAGCTTAGAGTAGGCTTTGTTGAGTGATTTGTGTAAGAAACCTGAGAATTTATAAGCACATGAGATTGAACTGAGTTCTGAATCTATACTCCCTTAAACAAGCCCAGTACATTCTGAGAAGAAACAGCCTATTGGGGTTTATTCCATATAGCCTTTATATTTTAATTTAATTTTATTAGTACATGTTTGCAACATACGAAGTTCACATGCATCTTAGGGCATAGGTATGTGTACATAATACACCTTGGTTCTTTTTTATTCCCCTTGCCCTTCCTACTTACCTCCCTCTCTCTATCTTTAGATCCCTTGTTCCCATATTCATTATTATTGTTATTATTACTTTTACTTCATGTTTACATTCCTTGTGGGTATTTGGTACATGTAATTTGACACATCTTAAATCATTTTATTTTCCCTTTCTTTTTTCTCCCTTCCCCTTGATCTCTTGGACCCCTTCCCTTTTGCAAAAGACCTATGTCCTTATTTCCTTTTATTGATCCATTTTTTGCTCTTTATTTACATGTTGGTATTTTGAAATGAGAGATACTATACAGTACTTAAGCTTGTGTGCCTCATTTATTTCATTTAGCATTATTATTTCCAGGTGTATCCATTTTCCTACATTGTCTTACATTTGTCCTCTATTATAGCTGAGTAGCATTCCATTTTATATAGATACATTGTCTTTATTAATCAGTCTTTTTATGAACATAAAGATTGCTTATTGGATTTAGCCATTATAAATTGTCATGTTATAAGTACCGATATGCATGTAATATGATTCTTTTAGCACTTTAGGGAAGATACCTAGAAGGGGAATAGCTGGGTCAAATAGAATTTCTATTTTAGTTCCTTAAGAAATCTCCATACTGATTTCCATAATCATTGTACCAGTTGTTAATGTAGAACTATTCTTTTTTTGCCACCACAATACAACATTTGTTATTATTTGAATCTTAAAATTGTCATTGTGTCTCATATAAGTTGAAATCTTAGTATTACTTCAGTCTGCATTTATCTAATAGTTTAATGTTGCCAATCTTTTTGTATGTTTATTGGCCATTTGTACTTCTTATTCTGAGAAGTGTCTATTCATACTTGCTCATTTTTTAGTTGAATCTTTAATTTTGAGTAGTCTAAATTTTTTGAGTTCTTTATATATTCTAGATAGCTGTCTAGTTCTGTCTAAGGAATAGCTAGCAATTTTTTCTCCAATTCTACAGGTTGTCTCTTCACTCTTTCAGTGATTTCCTTTGCTGTGCAGAAGCTTTTTAATTTGCAATAATCCCATTTGTTGATTCTTGTTGTTATTTCTTGTGTGATTGTAGTTCTTTTCAGAGAGGCCTTGCCTGAACCTACTATTTCAAGAGTTTTAACTATTTTACCTTAGAGCAGATTAAGTGCTTCTGATGTAACATTTAAATCTTTGATCCATTTTGATTTTAGTTTAGGACATGATGAGAGATATTGGTCCAGCTTCAATCACAGATAGATAGATAGATAGATAGATAGATAGATAGATAGATAAACTTTCTCCCAATATATGTTTTGATCCCTTTCTCCAAGTAAATTAACTGAATGCATCTGAGGATGTTTCTGAATCCTGTATTCTATTGTTTTAGTGATCCATATGTCCATTTTTGTGCCAATGTCATGTCATTTTTAATCACTGTCAATTTGTAGGATACCCTGAATCAGGTATTGTGATGCCTCCTGCTTTGCTTTTGTTGCCCAGGATTGCTTTTGCTATTCTGGGTTTCTTCTGGTTCCATATGAATTTTAGGATAGTTTTCTCTAGTTCTGTGAGGAATGCTGTTGGTATTTTTATTGAGATTGTGTTGAATATATACGTAAATTTTTTGATAGTATGCCAATTTTTTACAATATTGGTTTTGCCTATTCAAGAACAGGGGTCATCTTTCCATTTTCTGATGTCCTCTTTAATCTTCTTTTTTAGAGTACTGTAGTTTGTGTTGTAGATATCTTTCATTTCCATGGTTAGGTTAAGTCCTAGATATTTAATTTTTTTGAAGCTATAGTAAATGGTATTGCTACCTTTTTCTCGGTAGCTTCATAATTGGTATACATGAATGCTATTGTTTTTTGTGTGGTGATTTTGTGTCCTGCTGCATTACTGAAATTGGTTATTAAATCTAAGTGTTTTTGGTGGAATTCTTGGAGTCTTCTACTGAGAGTATTGTGTGATCTGTCAATCATGATAATTTTACTTCTTCCTTTCATATATATATATATATATATATATCCTTTTTACTTCTTTCTCTTGTTTGAATTCTTTGGATAATATTTTGAGTAGTATGCTGAACAAAATGGTGACTGTGGGCATCCTTGGCTTGTTTCTGGCTACAGAGGAAAAGTTTTCAGTTTTTCCTGATTTAATATGATGTTGTAATAAATGGCTTTTATTGGATTCAGGAAGGTTTCTTTTCAGTCCTTGATCATCAAGGAATTTTGGATTTTTGTCAAAAGCTTTTTCTGAGTATATTGATAACACCATGTGGTTATTTTCCTTGCTTCTGTTTATATGGTGTATTACATTTATCCATCCCCTTGTCTTAATCTACCCTCCATTTATTTTTCTCTTAGTTTGTACTTTGCCTTACTCAGATAAAATATACCATATAGTATTTAAGTTTTTGACTGATTTCACTCAACATGATATTTTCTAGTTGCATTCATTTTCCTGAAAATGTCTCAAACTTGTCCTTCTTTGTAGCCAAGTAGTATTCCATTATATGTAAATACCAGGTTGTTTCCAAGGTATAGCTACTATGAACTATGTTATTATAAACATTGATATGCATATATCACTGTAGTATGATGTCTTAAGCTCTTTGGGGATGAAACCTAGAATGCGAATAGCTGGGTCATACAAAACTTCTCATTTTATTTCTTTGAGAAACTCACATACTGATTTATATAATACTTGTAGTAGTTTACATTCTCACCAACAATGTAGGAGAATTCCTTTTTCAGCACAGCCATGCCAGGATTTGTTATTAACTGATTTCTTGACAATTGGCCTTCTTTCTGGAAGCTTAAAATGGTTTTAATTTGCATCTCTCTAGTGCAGAGTTGTTGAGCATTTTTTCATATATTTGTGTGCCATTAGTACTTTGTCCTCTATGAAGTGTCTGTTTTTTCCACTTGCCTATTCTTAAGTGAGTCTTTAATTAGCTGATTAATTTTTTAAATTCTTTATATATTTTAGATATCAGTCCTCTGTCTGAGGAATACCTGGCAACAATTTTTTTCCAATTCTGTAGGTTGTCTCTTCACTCTACTAATTGATTCTTTTGCTGTACAGAACCTTGGTAGATATTTTATTATTGCCTCATTTTGTTGCTTGTTATTAGATTGTTCAAAATTTTTATGTCTACTTGGTTTACTTTTGGCAACTCATATGACTTAAGGAATCAGCCTATTTCTGCAAGGTTTTCCAATTTGCTGCAGTAAAAGTTTTCATTGTACTTACTACCATCTGAATCTCAAGAGTGTTGGTTCTGATTTCACTTTTTCATTTCTAATTGCATCTTATCATTTCTTTTTGTAAGTTTAGCTAAGGGTTTATCTATTTTGTTTATGCTTTCAAAGAACCAGCTCTTTAATTCATTGATTCTTTTTGGTTTTTTAGCCTCAATTTCATTAATTTCTTCTCTGATCTTAATGATTTCCCTCATTAATTTCAGTTTGACCTTGAATTTTTTCTTATATTTTAAATACAGTATCTTGATGTTCCTCTTTAGGTTATTTATTTTAACTTGCTCTTACTTTTTCTACTGTGAACATTGATTGCAATAAGCTTTCATCTTAGTACTGCTTTCTTGTGTCCCAAAGGTCCTGGTGCGTTATATATTTGTTTCCAGAAACTGTTTCATTTCTATTGATTTCTCTGGTGACTCTTTGGGGCCTCAGAATGTGTTATAAATTTCCAGGTGTTTCTAAATTTTCTGTTGTTTATTCTGTGGTTGATTTCTAGTTTCATTGCACAATAGTCTGATAATAAACATGGGCTGATTTTGATTCTTTCGTATTTATTTAAGCTGGCTTTCTGGATTAGCATCCAGTTTATTTTTGAGAAAGTTCCATATGCTGTTGAGAAGAATGTGTGCTCTGTTACAGTATGGTAGAATACTCTGCTGACTCTGTAGATATCTATTAATTTTATGTGTTCAAGGATGTGGTCCAGCTCCAATTTTTCACTAGTTTTTTGTTTAGTCTATCAGTCGCTTTGCAAAAGTGGGGTATTGAGTTCACACAGTATGATTGTGTTAGCCTTTATTTGATCTTTCATGTCCAGGAATATTTGCTTTTGAAGACAAGCACTCCAGTACTTGGTGCATATATATTTACAAGTGTTATCCTTTCTTGCTGCATTATTCACTTAACTAGTATGAAATGGCTTTCTTTGTCTCTTCATCAGTTTTAACTTGAAGTCTAAATTGTCCAAGAGTGAGTTTGTTTTTGGCATCCTGGTGCATGAAATATAGTTTTCCACCCTTTAATTTTTAGTCAATAAATAGTTTCTTTAATAAGAGGAGTTTCTTTAATACAACAGACCTATGAATGCTGCAGTTTGTTTTTTGGGTTTTTGTTGTTGTTATTGTTGTTTTGTTTTGTTTTTTTATTCAGTCTGCCAATCTGTTTATTTCTTTGTTTTTGTACTGGAGATCAAACTTGGGACCCTGTGCTTGAGAGGCAGGTACAATACAAATGAGCTAAATCCCCAGCCCCAATCTATGTTTTTTCAATGGGGAATTAAGGCAATTAATACTGAGAGTTATTACTCAGAAGTGTTGATTTATATCTATCATTGCACTCTTTTACTCTTGATGACTCTTTTTTCTTTTTTTTTAAAAAAATGTATTTACCTTGATTGATTAATTCATTCCATGAGTACTTTTGGCTTTGTTGGCTTACTCATCTCTGTCTAGGATATTCTTCTGTATTTTCTAGAGAGCTGGTTTGGTGTTCATAAATCACTTGCATTGTTCTTTTTCCTCAAATGTCTTTATTTATCATTTGTATTGGGGGAAAAAGTTTTCCTGAAAAGTTAATCTTGGTTAGATTTTTCTTTTTTTTTTTTTTTGCTTTCAAGGCTTGAAATAATTCACTCTGGGCTCCTCTGGCCTTTAAGAAGTTTCTGTTAAACATCTGGCAGTTTAATTATAATGTGTGGGAAGAGCTTCTTAGTTGCAGTTGTTTGGTGTTCTGTAAGCCCCACTTATTGTATGTTGAACACTTTCCTCATTCTTGGGAAGTTTACTGTTAGGAGATCTGTAAAGAATTTTGTTATTCCATATGTACTGCCTTCTTGTTTCCATCTAACTTCAGTAAAACTTACGTTGGTGTTCTTAGTATTCTCTAGTAACCTTTGGATGAATTTGTCTTTTTTATTGTTTATAAGTCTTCTTTGAATAATTCATTGTAATTTACCATTTTGTCCTAACTCTCACAAACTCTGTCTTCACGTTGATCATTTCTGTAATTTTATAAATTCCATAGAATTATTTTATATTTGGTATTTCTGCCTGTTGGATTCTATTTCTTTGGTTAATTTGTCATTTGTGTTTTGAACAGTTTTAGTTCTTCCAATTTTTTGTTTCTCCCCTAATCCAGGTTGGCCACTTTGTATGACAATTCTGTAAACTTTTGGATCATTTCCCTCTTTGCACTCACCAAGTTTCTCTAATTCCCCTTTAATCAATTTGTAAAGATCCAATTCCTGATCTTTGCTTTCTTCTCCATCAGTGCTCCCTGGACTTATTCTGGGAGAAATAAGAGCAAATATATATTTGGTTTGGTTTGGTTTTTTAGTGCTGGGGCTTCAAGTTGTAATAAATATAATAATCTTTTTATAAGATACTGTAAGATGTGCCTTTCACTCATGTGTTTTCAGTTTTATTTGAGTAGAGTTAGTATTTACCCCTTCAACTATTTAATGCACATATGATCACTATGCCAAAAAGCCTGAGTGTACACATAATTCCCTTCTTGGCTTCATTGCAGTCTGACTGCAGGCAGCCACACCAAATTCTCTTCTTTTGCTTTGCAATCAAAATGCAAACAAACCCAGTCTCAAGAATTCTCTCCTCCTTGTGGGAAACCTGCAATAGAACGTTGTGGAGTTCAACCATTCAGAAGGATGGGGAACTCAATCTGGGCCTTGCAGCCCAAGGTCAGTCAGTGTTATGGGGTTCAGCCATCAGCTAACTGAGATCAGGGGTCTTGCATCCTCACTCTGTCTGAGCCATTAAATGGTAAATACACTATATTGAAATTTTGTTCACTGCAGACATGTTCTGGACTGCTTCTTGATTTCAGTTTAATTCAAATGATTTAAGGGTGATAGATTAGTGTCTACCACAAGAGGTCAGTGTCCAAGTTGTGCTTGATCTTAATGTGTTGCCCATTGTATCAGTTGGGGTAAAGCATTGTGGTTGATTTGATGAGCTGTTTTCTCTGATGTTATGAAGATGAGAATGTCTGTGGGTCATTAGAGACACAGAAGCTAGGGTGCAACTATATCAGGAAGATTTGGGTAATAATCCAAAGATTAAACCAAGGACAGTCCGACAACAAAAATTAAAATGAGAAAACACTTAAGCAAGACACAAGGACAGACTTCCAGTTCACCAATGGCAAACAGTAGGGCAAATGAGGATGAAAAGGCCGATAGTGAACCACCAGAACACCCTGAACTCAAAGCACAGGAAGTAACAAAACAGATCAATCAGGCTCTAGAAATATTCAAAACAGAAATAATTTCCCAGATAACCATAGAGATAGCGAGCAAAATGAAAGTTGTGATTCAAGACTCTAGAGCAGAAACTGACAAAAAAAAGATGAGCTCAGGACCATGATAGAAGCCATGAAGGCCCAGCATAAGAAAGAAATGGAAAAAATAAACACCCAACATAGGAAAGAAATGGAATCCATAAAAGAGATTCAAACAGATATCCAGGAGATTAAACACTCTATTGAAAGTATATGCAACAGAATAAAAGAATGCGAAGATGGACTCTCAGATATAGAAGATAAGATTGCAGTCAGGGAACATGAAAAGAGAGGTCTCTTAAAAACAGTAAGGGATCATGAGAAATTGATTCAACAACTCCTAGATGATGCAAAGAAGAATAACATAATACTGATAGGAATCCATGAAGTAGCAGGAGAAAATACAAATGACTTAAAAAAGCTGTTCGGAGAATTAATGATAGACAACTTCCCAAACAGAGGGGAAAAATTTGACATTCAGATAACTGAGGTATATACGACACCAACTAGCTACAATAAAAAAAAAATCTACACCTAGACATATAATAATCAAGATCCCAGAAACCCAACAGAAGAACAAAATACTACAAGCAGTAAGAGAAAAGAAACAAATCACATACAAAGGAAAGCCCATCAGAATCACAGCAGACTTTTCAAAACAAACCCTTGGGGCAAGGAGAGCCTGGAATGAGATATTTCAAGTACTAAAAGAGAACAACCTCCAACCTAGACTGAGGTATCCAGCAAAACTCTCTTTCAGATAATTTTAAACAATATCCTAGAAAAAGACAATGAAGGCAACAACACCATGAGGCCCAACAGAGCAAATCAAATAGACAAGGCAAGAAATTAAAAGGAGAAGGTGAAAAAGTAAAAAGAGTCAACAAAAGGCCAACAACATGTCAATAATAAGTCAGTACATATCATTTATAACCAGCAATGTCAATGGCCTCAACTCACCAATTGAGAGAAATAGACTGGAAAAATGGAATCAGAAGCAAAATCCAACAATATGTTGTATACAAGAAACACACCTAGTGCAAAAAGAAGCCCATAGACTGAAAGTGAAAAGATAGAAAACAATTCTCCATGTGACAGGAGCCCAGAAAAAAGCAGGGGTAGCAATCTTATTTGCAGACAAAGTAAATTTCAAACCAAAACTGAATCTAGTATTATTGATGTAGAACAGTACTGTATCATACCTCTATGAATGTAAAATATCTAGTACCTGCTTTATGATACATAGTAGGGACTGTGCTTTATCAGAGCTACATTTAATGATATTACTCTAGAATATTCTCTTTCCAGATGATGATTAAGAGGCTAATAGAAAAAATGGTGCCAGGTACCACAACAGCAACAGAACTTTGCTGTTGTCTGGATTATTCTTTTCTTTTTTTTTTTTTTGTTTTTGTTTTTGTTTTTAATGGAATGTGCTGAATGTCTATAATTTTGTTCAGATGACTGCAGAACCTGGAAAAGCTGTTGCTGCTATTGATGCATAACATACTGCTATTTCTGTTCTTTTTTATATAAATATATATATATATATTGAATTTTTGGAAACTTTAACAGTGCTGCCAACTTTGGAAAAAGTCATCCCAATTTACTGTGTTGAGTTGGCATTGTACAGAAATGGACAACCATATTGGTCTAGAAATGTTAATTTATTTTTATTTTTATTTTTTATTTTGTTTCCATGTGTACAGGGGTAACACATCATACTAAATATATAAGGTCATATCTACATGGGTTTGATTACAGAAACTAATAAAGTATTCTCTAAATAATGAAAAAAAGAATAAGATAAGACTGTAAGAGCCAGAAGCAATTTAAATATGTTCAGGGACCATTTTCATCTCCAGAATCAAGGATTGTTTTAATGTTACATCATTGCCTTTTCTCTTTTACTTTCCTTTTTAGTTTTATTTTAGGATTCCCTATTTTTAATGTTCATACAGAGATTTCTTTAACTGGAATACCGAATAGTTTCTTTGGTGTGAAAAACTATAATAGTACACAGGATCCTAATGAGATAATTAATAAAGTGAAATAGGAAGTAAAGGGCTAAAGGTGTAGGGAAAGTGGGAAGGGTGGGGGAAAGGTAACAAGGGAGAGGAAAAAAATATAAGAAACTGAAAAAAATGGAAATAAAGTGTTTGTCAATGGGGAGGGGAGGAGGGGGTGAAGGCAGGGCAGGGACAAGGGGAAAAATGAGAATCAAGACCTATTATTTAAAGGTACAGAATCCCAATGATGAATGTAATTGTATTGTATACCTAGATTGTACCAATAAACTCAATAAAAAGAAGAAGAAAAAAAAAAAAGAATTCTCTCCTCCAGGTCACAGACAGAATCTGATGTTGTCCCTGTGCTTGGCTTAGAAACACCCCACCACCTCATCCCTGCACCCCATGATGATATAATGGAGTTTGGAGCAGGCTCACTCACAGGCAGGAAGTGGTCCAGTGGGAATCCAGTGAATTTGAGAGCATAGCTGCATGCCAGCAGGGGTCTGTAGGAAGTAGCTGATGTGTTTTCTCAGAAATGTAGGACCATAGAGCTAGCAGGCAATTTACTCTTAGGCATGGCCCACACAGTCTGCAGGCAGGAGGGTACACCAGTGGGAATCTGCGGGCCCCGTTCTCTTGTTTAACCTCTCTCTGCCCAGAATGTGTGTGGGCAGGGGCTTCCCTTGCCCTCAGTGAGCACTGCTGAGGATGCTGCTGGGCTGCAGTGTGTGCAGTAGAAGTGATAGGGAAAAAGGGTACATGTAGAGTCCAGGAGTATACCAAGGAGTCCAGCTACTGCAGTGCTTATGCATTCTTTCCTTTAGACTATTTGGAATGCTCTAAAATCGGTGCTACCTAGAGCAGTGAGGACCAGCCATGGTGGCTCCACTTCTCCCCTTCAATGAGCTGGAAGTTAGGTTTATTCTACAGGTATTGTCTTTCCTACTAATTTTCTGGTTAAGGGTGCAATACCTTCCCCTAGTTCAGAGTACCTGTGATTTCAGTGAATCTTCTCTGAGACCCTCTGATGGGGCTGCTCCTTTTGTCAACCATGATGGATCTCTGAATTCCTGCATTATTGCCTTTCTGAAAAATTATGGCCAGAATGATTTATGATAAACTTAAGTGAATTAAAATTTAACATTAGAAAATTTCTGCATTGGAAACATTTTCATGATCATGAAAAATCAAAAACTTTTAAATGTTTTTTTCTTTATAGATTTGTAAGATTGTAGAGTTCATCCACTCCAATTCCCTAATTTTACAAAGGAAGAAAATAAGGCACAAATTGAATTGACTCATTGTTACATATTTAACTCATAACAGAGATAGGAGTGGACACCTTGATGCAACGTGAAGGTTCAAGTGGCTTATCTTGTGGTATTATTTTACTACTTCCTTCAAGGTTGTTAGAATTGAGGGCTGGGAATGTAGCTCAGGGATAGAGCACTTCCCTAGTATGCAGAGGTTCTTAGGTTCAATCCTCAGTACCACAAAAGATGGTTAGAGTTGATAATTATGTAGAAATTATTAGATTAATAAAGTAAAAAGAGCCCCACTTACTGTACCATCTCTCTTCGGGGGTAAGTTTAATGAAGCATGACTTATTGAAGATTATTAAGAAAGTGACCATGACCTCATCAGGAGGAGTGAAGGGGTGAGTGAAGTAATCACAAATTTCCCATAAACTTTTCTCTGTGTGGCTTCCAATTTAAAAAATAATAATAATAATTTCAGAGGTGTGGTAGCCCACACCTACAATCCCAGCACTCTAGAAGACTGAGGCAGGAATATTACAAGTTTGGTCCCAGTTCAGTCAATTTAATGACCCAGCAAAACCCTGTCTCATAATGAAAAAATTATGAAAAGGCTAGGGCTATAGCTCAGCATGAAATCCATAGCTTCAATGCTCAGCATATCAATCAATTAAAAATTAGTAAATTATTTTTTAAATCACAAGTTTTCATAGTTGATTGTCCTGTGGGTAATTTTCTTTTCATCTATAAGTGGGTTTCCCTAAAAAAAAAAATATTTGAGATCTCCTGTTTTATGCCATAAAGAAATATTGTCTCTTAAATCCTTCTGCAAAGAGGAAGCCATGGTTAGAGGTCAAGGTCAGAAGTCACAGCCACCCAGGCCTGTAGAGTTGATACAAGCAATTACAAAGAAGTCAAGATCCTCCTTCTTTAGCTGTGAATGCACGCATGCCCCAGGATGTCCTGTCACCCCAAGACTTCAGGATTAGTTCTGTAACATCTGCAAATGTGCTATTTGTCTGACCATAGCTAATTTATCTGGTCATAGGAACTATATATTTGGATCTAGAATGTCCGCCAACAGGCCATGTTTCAAGGATTAGTGTATAGTATGGTGCTGTTGGTAGGCAGTGGGATGTTTGGGAAGTGAGGCCTGGTGTAAAGTCTTTAGATCATTGAGGTTGTCTGTCGGGAGTGATTCTACATAAGTTTGAGGAAAAATCATTTCACAATTAAATCATGATTAGGGCCTAGTTTTCCTGCCTACAGGCCAGCTGTTGCATGTTAAGACATAGTGCCATCTTCACCTCTGGTCACACCTAAAACCTCAATGGTCCAGTAATGCTTAATGCTCCAGGACAAGATTACACCAGCTGAAAACATAGACGGAGAAACAGAATCTTCATCTATGTAGTTCCTCATTGTTCCAAGATTTTTACCCACTGCCCTTTGTGTGACCTTTTACATTTGTTACTACTCTCCTAATATACTGAATTCTCTCTGCCCTGAGTCACCTGTTGCATTAGTTTCTTCTGATGTTCTGAATGAAGGTGTGGTAAGCTGGGGGGCTTTCATCTTTGCCACCCAGAGCAGCACTGATCAGGCCCAAAGCTCAGCTTCTTCTCTATGTCTTATTTCTTCTATCCTTTCTGTTTATATATTAATTAATTCACCTTGTGCTGTCATGGCTTGCAGGAGAGTAGGATTTACTGTAAAGGTTCTAAAATCGCCCCTTTCCCTGTTCCCTATAGGTTTCCTCTTGAAAAGGATTGTGGGATCACAGCTCATGCTCACTCTATTTTGCTTCCTGGACATGAGGTGAGCATATTGTTCCACAATATGATCCTTCTGTGATATACTGTCTTGCCACAGGCCCAAAATAACAGAGCCAAGAGATCGTGAATTTAAACCTCCAAAACTATATGCCAAAATAAGTCTTTCTTTTTTATGTGATTTTGTTATAGTAACAAAGTTGACTAACACAGGAAACTTTAGGTGACTCACAACAAAACTAACTGGAAAGTGGCAATTATTTTTTTAGAGAAAGGGAAAATCCGCAAGGGTTATGATATAACATTATTAAGGCAGTTTGATGGTTCAGTTTCATGTGGTCTTCATCAAGCGAAATTGTGAAAGGTTTATAGTGCTTCCGCCTACTAAAAAGAACCATGTGGTAAATATCTTCATTTAAGGAAAATCTACTCTGGTATTTCAAAACAAGAGTTATAAAGGCCAGCATTACAATCCTCCCAATATTTGGTTCATCCACAATCCAAACATTATAGTAATCTCTCACATCACTCAAGTATCTAACAAAGTAACATAAGCTTGAAAAGATGCATTTGAAAATGAAACAACTCAACTCTACACTGCTTTTGTAGTCAGAACATTTCTTAGTTCAACTTGGGAATGGACAATATAGTTTTGCTATACCCTCAGTAAAGACACAGCCTTTGTTTTAGCTCTGGTAAAGAAGTCCTAATTTCAGAAATATCAATGATTCAGGCCAGTCAATATCACAGGGCATTAACCCAACCTGATAGTCCAGTGTAAACAAGATACTCCACACAATAGATAGGAAAGTCTAAACCAGAATCTAATTTTATTTTTTTCTTTTATGTCAACTTTTTTTTTATTTAGTGTCATCTCTGGTATATATTTTAATGAACAAATTCAAGCCCCCACAACCCACCTGCCAAAAAAAAGAATTCTTTGCAATACCATAAGCTCTGTATTAGGAAGATTTTGTTTTACACTTTATTCTTTCTTTTAAAAGAAATGATTTAAACCCTCATGGCTAAAGTTTTCCTGTAGTCAGACTCATAACTAGTTCCGAAGTTTTTAGTGTAAATTTGTGGTCATGGAGCTGAACCAGCTGTAATGTTTCACTGCAAAAATTTCCTCCTTCATCTCATTAACTATCTCTGGAATATCAAAACAAGGCTTTTAGCAGCCAATTTCAGGATCTCTTATGCAGAGTTATGTAGAAACTCCCCAAGAATTCAGAGAAGGGAATTTTTCATATAATATTGACTGTGGCATGATAATTCAGAGCACATAAGGGAGATGGTTTAAATATCAAATAATGAGTATGTCAGAATGGCAATATAATAGCCTAACATAAGCCTAGAGAATGACTCTTCAAGATAGCAGACAATTATGAATGAGCCACCAACTCAGGACATCTTCCAGCTTGGCAAGTCTTCTGATGACTGCATCTCTGGAGACACCTTCACTCAACTTTCATCAAATTTTAAGACAGAATCCTGCAGTTAACTGACTTATGAATTTTTGACCCACAGAGACTAGGAGTTCCATCAGTTGTGAAATGAGTTTTATACAGAATTAGGTATAAATGTAGGAAATATAGTTAACTAAAAGTTTGACGTCACAATCTAAGAACCTAGAATATAGTCTTTGCTACAATAATAGTAAGGAAGAAGTAATCAAAAAAATTACAAGAGGGCCAGAGATTTAGCTCAGCAGTTTGGTGGCCTGCCTTGCAAACACAAGGACCCGAGTTCATTCCCCAGTACAAAAAAAAAAAATTACAAGAAACAAAACTTAGCCTTTTTAAAAATAAAATAGGCAAGGAAAAGAAATAAACCAAGATGATGTTAAGAAGGTATGAGAATGGTGCTGTCCATAATAAAAAAAATCACTAGGGAATAGGACAGTTCGTATTAGGGGAAATTATCTTTTAATCTTGTATGTGTAGAGAACTACACTATAAAAGGTGCTGTAGTAATGACCATAAATTGTTGAATTTATGAAGATTTCTCAAAAATTGGTTCATTCAATTACCTTATTCTACAGATACAGCCAAAGCAGTCACAAAGCTTCCTGTGATTAGAAGGGCAGGACATTTAATTTAGTTCTTTGCTTGTGCCATCTTGAACTTCTTAATAATCTTTCCACAAAGACCCTATATTTTCATTCTTCATTGGACTTGTAGATTAAGTGGCTAGTCTCCTGTACATTTCAACTTTTCTTTGTTGATTATGAAAGAATTACTTGAGTGTGGCATCACCTCTTTCTCTTACAATCCTGAAACTAGGAGAAGGGAGGATAGAATAATTTTTTCTTTAAAAACACTGTATTGTTTATCACACATTTTGTTTGTTCCTATTAGTAGCTGTTTTCTTGGTGGTAAATCACCATAATGGCAATTCATCTGAGACACAGATTGCCTTTACTGCTAACAAGTAACATTCCTGAGTCTCAAATAGAGATTCTTCATCAAGGAAATGGAGCATCCCCTTCTGGAGATGCTGCTACACTGGATAATGCTGAGTCTACTGCTATACTGCATAATATCGTGTGGTATGTGTTAAATCATTCAAGCTGACTAAGATTGATTTAACCATAGTCAACATATTGAAGAAATTCCATATTCTTCTCTGTGAGCTCTAGTTCATGATATAATCTAGACAATTTTTTCCAGAACTAATAACATTTAGTAATGATAAGGTGTTATGCCAGAATATGGCTCTTTTGTTAGGAGGCAAAATTTATAAGTAAAATGCGGATCCTCAGTATATTTCCACATTAGTCATTACAAATAATCATTCAGTACAAGAGGCAGTTATAGAAAAGAGCCATGTGTCCCACCCCTGCTGATGACAATTCTGGTTCCCTGGCCCTGCATAACCTGTCCGGGAGACAGGAGCAGATAGACTTCTCCACCACTACTACAAGAGCATAGAGGCCAAAATACCAAATGTTACCTCACTTTGCTGCTGGATCCTCCAAAGAACAGCGCAGAAGAAGTGACAAAGAAAAGATTGAACTGAATGAAGACCTATACCCAGGAGGAGAATTTCATCCCAGGACTGAAGTGCAAATGATATGACAGAGACTGGATAAGTGACAGCCTTGGGAGACAGGCTCGGAGAGGGTTACAGCTAAACAGACATCCCCTGGGAGACTCAGGCTTAGGCCAGGAGGAATCGGGGGGAAAGTACACTGTGGAGGGATGCCATGTTCAGTGGTATAATCTTCAGAGTGGGTGGACCTGAAAAAGATGGCATTTAATCCAGTGGCATGTTTGAGCTCTTTCATAGCTGCCTCCCAGTAGAAATTAGTGGTCTAAGTCATGACCATAAATTAATATATGAGTGGCCCAAGTGTCTTCAATAAATTCATAGATCTCTTTGTGCTAGTTAAGGGGAGTTTGTGAGTGGTTCTTAGAGTTTGTTAGTATCCAGGATATTGATGCCACTGTAGCAGCTGACTTTTTTTATATGCCAAATCTGGATTGCCTGAGGGGTAATAAACTATACTGTGGTTCACTCCCAACAAACAGAGAACTGGGAAAAAGAAGCCATAAACCATAGCACAAAGCACAAGTAAACAAAAAAGTAGACACATGAAAAGACAAGGCATTAAAATGCCTCCCAAAACTCCCAACTCCCACACAACCAATTCAGGGACCATGAAGAGGAGCAAATCATAAACTACATAACAGAAAGGTCTGAAAGGGTATTATTGGAGGTAAAAAAAGGCTCAGTGACATACTTGGCAAATTTAGAGAAGATGCAATAAATCAGATAATGACCCTAATGAAACAAATGATCAGCCCATCTAGAGGAGACACCCATAGAAAACTAATAGGGCTAAGGGAAGAGATTCAAATTGTGGCTGCCCAGCACAGAAAAGAATGAGATTCTATAAAAAAGCTTCAAACAGAAATCTTGGAGATTTAAAATACAATTAAAACTATGGTTACCAGAAGGGACCAATGTGAAGACAGGATGTTAAATCTAGAGGACAGGTTGGAATCAAAGCTTAATGAGAGATACCTTAAAAGCAAGGAGAGTATGTGAAAAATGGATATAGCTGTGAGATAACTTGAAGAAGACTAATATAAAGGTAAATTAGAATTAGTGAAAGTTGATATAAAATTAATTGGAATTAGAAGAGAGCACAAAGGGCATAAAAAACTGTCTACATAAGTAATAGCTAAAAACTTACCAGATATGGAAAAAGAATTTAACACACAAATAAATTAGATATACAGAATGCCAGTTAGCCATGATTAAAAAAAAAAAAAACACTTCACACCAAATAATACTTAAAATACCAAAACTTCCATACAAGAGAAAAAAAATGAATCACCTATAAAGGGAAACACATCAGAATTACAACAAACATGTCAACAAAAACCTTAAAGGTAAGGAAAATGGAATAAAGTGTTTCAAGCTCTGCAAAAAACTTCCAACCCAGACTGTTTCATATCCAAATTTTTCTTTAAAAAGTAATAGAGAAATGAGATATTTTTATGATAAAGAAAAATCTAAAGAAATTCATGACCACCAACTCAACATTCCAAAAATTTCACAAGGGTATCCTAGAAGAATACAATGAAGCAAACAGTGCCAAAATATCAAGACAATGAAAGCATCAGTTAGGTTAATTAATGCAATTTGAGAACATAACTTTAAGAGAAATAAGTCAGACACAATTTTTTTCATTGAGTTTATTGGTACTTTTTAGATATACAGTACAGTTACATTCATCATTGGGATCTTGTACCTTTACATGACAGGTCTTGGTTGTCATTTTTTCCTCATACCCCTGCCCTCCCTTCACCCCTCCACCCTTCCCTATATTTATAAAAATCTTTGTTTCCATTTTTTCATTTTCTCATTTTTTTCTTTTCCCTTATATCCTTTCCCTTATCCTTCCCACTTCCCCAACACCTTTAGCCCTTTTCCCCCTACTTTACATTATCAATTGTACCATTTGAATCTTACTTATAACTTTAGTTTTCACAACAGAGAAAGTATTCATATTTACATGTGTGTCTTATTTATTCCACTTGAGTATGGCCTCAATATGCATCCATTTTCCTATCAGATACACAAATTTGAATGTGCAACTATATCAGGAAGATTTAAATAATAACCCAGAAATTAAACCAAGGACAATTCAACAACTAAAATAAAAATGAGAAAATGCTTGAGCAAGACAAAAAGACTTCCATTTCTCCAATGGCAAACAGTAGGGCCAATGAGGATGAAAAGTCTGATACTGAACCACCAGGACACCCTGAACTAACAGCACAGCAAGTAACAAAACAGATCAATCAGGCTCTAGAAAAATTAAAAACAGGAATAATTTCCCAGATAACCAAAGAGATGGTAAGCAAAATGAAATCCATGATTTGAGACTCTACAACAGGAACGGATAAAAATAAAAAAAT